>NW_024704742.1:31878925-32001311 GCF_018977255.1 Callorhinchus milii | reverse complement strand
GGACCGGCCCTTGCAGGGACCGGCCCTTGCAGGGACCGGCCCTTGCAGGGACCGGCCCTTGCAGGGACCGGCCCTTGCAGGGACCGGCCCTTGCAGGGACCGGCCCTTGCAGGGACCGGCCCTTGCAGGGACCGGCCCTTGCAGGGACCGGCCCTTGCAGGGACCGGCCCTTGCAGGGACCGGCCCTTGCAGGGACCGGCCCTTGCAGGGACCGGCCCTTGCAGGGACCGGCCCTTGCAGGGACCGGCCCTTGCAGGGACCGGCCCTTGCAGGGACCGGCCCTTGCAGGGACCGGCCCTTGCAGGGACCGGCCCTTGCAGGGACCGGCCCTTGCAGGGACCGGCCCTTGCAGGGACCGGCCCTTGCAGGGACCGGCCCTTGCAGGGACCGGCCCTTGCAGGGACCGGCCCTTGCAGGGACCGGCCCTTGCAGGGACCGGCCCTTGCAGGGACCGGCCCTTGCAGGGACCGGCCCTTGCAGGGACCGGCCCTTGCAGGGACCGGCCCTTGCAGGGACCGGCCCTTGCAGGGACCGGCCCTTGCAGGGACCGGCCCTTGCAGGGACCGGCCCTTGCAGGGACCGGCCCTTGCAGGGACCGGCCCTTGCAGGGACCGGCCCTTGCAGGGACCGGCCCTTGCAGGGACCGGCCCTTGCAGGGACCGGCCCTTGCAGGGACCGGCCCTTGCAGGGACCGGCCCTTGCAGGGACCGGCCCTTGCAGGGACCGGCCCTTGCAGGGACCGGCCCTTGCAGGGACCGGCCCTTGCAGGGACCGGCCCTTGCAGGGACCGGCCCTTGCAGGGACCGGCCCTTGCAGGGACCGGCCCTTGCAGGGACCGGCCCTTGCAGGGACCGGCCCTTGCAGGGACCGGCCCTTGCAGGGACCGGCCCTTGCAGGGACCGGCCCTTGCAGGGACCGGCCCTTGCAGGGACCGGCCCTTGCAGGGACCGGCCCTTGCAGGGACCGGCCCTTGCAGGGACCGGCCCTTGCAGGGACCGGCCCTTGCAGGGACCGGCCCTTGCAGGGACCGGCCCTTGCAGGGACCGGCCCTTGCAGGGACCGGCCCTTGCAGGGACCGGCCCTTGCAGGGACCGGCCCTTGCAGGGACCGGCCCTTGCAGGGACCGGCCCTTGCAGGGACCGGCCCTTGCAGGGACCGGCCCTTGCAGGGACCGGCCCTTGCAGGGACCGGCCCTTGCAGGGACCGGCCCTTGCAGGGACCGGCCCTTGCAGGGACCGGCCCTTGCAGGGACCGGCCCTTGCAGGGACCGGCCCTTGCAGGGACCGGCCCTTGCAGGGACCGGCCCTTGCAGGGACCGGCCCTTGCAGGGACCGGCCCTTGCAGGGACCGGCCCTTGCAGGGACCGGCCCTTGCAGGGACCGGCCCTTGCAGGGACCGGCCCTTGCAGGGACGGCCCTTGCAGGGACCGGCCCTTGCAGGGACCGGCCCTTGCAGGGACCGGCCCTTGCAGGGACCGGCCCTTGCAGGGACCGGCCCTTGCAGGGACCGGCCCTTGCAGGGACCGGCCCTTGCAGGGACCGGCCCTTGCAGGGACCGGCCCTTGCAGGGACCGGCCCTTGCAGGGACCGGCCCTTGCAGGGACCGGCCCTTGCAGGGACCGGCCCTTGCAGGGACCGGCCCTTGCAGGGACCGGCCCTTGCAGGGACCGGCCCTTGCAGGGACCGGCCCTTGCAGGGACCGGCCCTTGCAGGGACCGGCCCTTGCAGGGACCGGCCCTTGCAGGGACCGGCCCTTGCAGGGACCGGCCCTTGCAGGGACCGGCCCTTGCAGGGACCGGCCTTGCAGAGACCGGCCTTGCAGGGACCGGCCCTTGCAGGGACCGGCCCTTGCAGGGACCGGCCCTTGCAGGGACCGGCCCTTGCAGGGACCGGCCCTTGCAGGGACCGGCCCTTGCAGGGACCGGCCCTTGCAGGGACCGGCCCTTGCAGGGACCGGCCCTTGCAGGGACCGGCCCTTGCAGGGACCGGCCCTTGCAGGGACCGGCCCTTGCAGGGACCGGCCCTTGCAGGGACCGGCCCTTGCAGGGACCGGCCCTTGCAGGGACCGGCCCTTGCAGGGACCGGCCCTTGCAGGGACCGGCCCTTGCAGGGACCGGCCCTTGCAGGGACCGGCCCTTGCAGGGACCGGCCCTTGCAGGGACCGGCCCTTGCAGGGACCGGCCCTTGCAGGGACCGGCCCTTGCAGGGACCGGCCCTTGCAGGGACCGGCCCTTGCAGGGACCGGCCCTTGCAGGGACCGGCCCTTGCAGGGACCGGCCCTTGCAGGGACCGGCCCTTGCAGGGACCGGCCCTTGCAGGGACCGGCCCTTGCAGGGACCGGCCCTTGCAGGGACCGGCCCTTGCAGGGACCGGCCCTTGCAGGGACCGGCCCTTGCAGGGACCGGCCCTTGCAGGGACCGGCCCTTGCAGGGACCGGCCCTTGCAGGGACCGGCCCTGGGACCGGCCCTTGCAGGGACCGGCCCTTGCAGGGACCGGCCCTTGCAGGGACCGGCTGCAGGGACCGGCCCTTGCAGGGACCGGCCCTTGCAGGGACCGGCCCTTGCAGGGACCGGCCCTTGCAGGGACCGGCCCAGGGGTGGGGTGACTGGCAGGGAGGGCGGGGCGTGTCGGATTGCCTGGTCCCACCCACCCGCCTCCTGCACTCGGTGACTGGGAGGGATGGCGGGGGGTTTCGGGGCGGATTGCCTGGTGCCCCCCCCCCCCCCCCCCGCCTCCTGCACTCGGTGCAGCGCTGTGAGTTGTGATCCTTTCCAGTGGAGGACACTGGGGGGGACCCCCGGACACTGGGGGTGTGTGTGTGTGTGCGGAGGCGCTGCTCTGGAGGCGGATTTCCTGCAAACAGCTGAAGGATAATTGAAGCTGTTTGTGCGGGTCCTTAACCATCACTATTACCATCACCACAGCGCCCCCCCCCCCCCCAGCCCCCTGCCCCCCCCCAGCCCCCTGCCCCCCCCCAGCCCCCTGCCCCCCCCAGCCCCCTGCCCCCCCAGCCCCCTGCCCCCCTGCCCCCTCCCCACCCTGCACCCCACCAGCCCCCTGCCTCCCCCTGCCCCCCCAGCCCCCTGCCCCCCCTGCACCCCCTGCCCCCCTGCACCCCCTGCCCCCCACAGCCCCTGCCCCCACCCTGCACCCCACCAGCCCCCTGCCCCCCAAGCCCCCTGCCCCCCCTGCCCCTGCCCCCTGCCCCCCCCCTGCCCCTGCCCCCCCCCCCCCCAGCCCCTGCCGGGGAGATAGGTTGAGGGATTGGGGAAATAATAATAATAAATAATAATAATAGGGCAAAAGATGCTGTTAAGGGTGGCTGGGGGTGGGGAAAGGGGGGCTGTGGCTGAAGTTGGCAGTCAGTGTTGTGAAGATCGAAGAACGTCAACTTGATAAAACCCCAAATGAAAGGTTGAAGATGAGGTTTGAATAAATCGTTGGTTTGATATTCTGTACTGTCTCCGTGAGCTGACGTGAGCCAATGCCTGAAGTGCGGAGATGCTGACGGGAGCCAAGCAGGAAAGCCCTTGTCTTGTCAACATGAAAAACATAAGAAATAGGAGCAGGAGTAGGCCATTCGGCCCCTCAAGCCTGCCCCGCCATTTAATAAGACCATGGCTGATCTTCTAACCTAATTCCAGTTACCCGCCCTATCCCCATATCCCTTAATCCTTTAGGTTTTAAAAATCAATCTCAGTCTTGAATATGTTCAATGACATCCTGATGGAAGAGCTCCCTCTTTCACCAATACTGGTGCCAGTGGTCCACAAAATAAGGCATTATACAAATGCAAGTTCTTCCTTTTCTCCAGCCAGATCTTGTTGCATGTGGAGTCCCAGTACACAGCAAGTACACTTAGCTAAAACCTGCTTCTTTTAATCACAGGCTTCACACGTGGTTCCAATGCGAGTTGGGGTCAAAGTAGGAGACATGTTCCTTCAGGATACCATTCTGTGTGATGGCCTAATGGACGCCTTTTATAACTACCACATGGGTGTAACAGGTAAGAACTGTCACTGAATAAATACAAGGTTTGCATTTAAGTACTGGAAATTAATTGCATTTCCCTCTGTTTTCTAACCTCTCTGAGGATCTGTGGTGTTTAGTTCTAAGGCTACCAGCTGCCCTCCAGTATCTCATTAAAGTGGCCGTACTTCATGTGGGAATCCGAGTGGTAAAGGGTCACTGGGCTGTTTGACCATGAGAGGAGATGGAATATCACAGACAAGTCTCTTCCTTGTGTGTCCACACACAAGCACCTTCCAGCCAGGACCATTGAATGTGATAAGAAGTGGGAACACTGGCTGTATTTTTCCTCCTACTTATACAAACTAATTGTAACATCCCATCTGCTGCCAAGCTGAGACCAGGTAACCTGGCACAAATCTGGGTCATCCAAGTCTCAGTTCAACGCCAGGCAGTGCCTTTGTCAACCAAGTGCTCAAATAGAGCAGCTTGGGAATGGAGCAATCTATATGCAGGGTTTGATAAATTTATAAGATAGTATTGTTCTGATTAAAAATGGGGGGCGTTATTTGAATAGAAAATGTTCTTTTTGTTTCTATTTAATCATGTATTGTAACCATTTCTTAAAATTAGATACTGAAATAATGGGCAAAATGTGTTTGAGCTCAGATTGCAATCCAAAGTGCCTGTTCCCAGCCTCCAAGACACAGTCGTGTATTAACTACCTCAGCTGTGGAGGTGCTCATCGATGATTGGAAAAATGTGAACAAATTTACTGGAACAAACCTGAATCCTTTCTGAAGTTCAAAATATGGAGGAGGTTAATTCTGTTCTGAACTGTAAAGGGAACATGACTGTTGACTAAAGATGCTCCTACAAAATACACAGTCACTACACACTTCATAGTTGTGAAGCACTTTAAACATCCTCGCGAATAGAAACATACTATTCTTGGTGGAGACCCAGGCATCCTACATGGCTCAGCCAACTTAAGACCAAAAGATTCTGTGGTTGAATTCCTTGGAAGCTCAAGCTTTTAACCTTTTTAGAGCAACAATATATCTTTAAAATTATCCTCTGTGGTGACAGATAAGCAAAGTCACCCGAGGGCAGTACTTTTACACTGTGATGACTGGCCTAACAGAAGCCAGGAAGGTGTGTGTTATCCTAAAACCACCTTGGAGGGTGTGAATGTGTGAACCAAAGCTGTGCAAGCTCATAGAACGGACGTAGATGTAAAGTAGCATGTTACTTGATAGCCATCATTATGTATAGCTACGGTCTCTTGGCCATGCACATATTTGTATAAAGGTTTGAAGCTACAGAACGTTTCCCGAATTACTTTTCTCGTCCTCTCGATGCAGCTGAGAACGTGGCGATGCAGTGGCATGTGAGTCGAGAGGAGCAGGACAAGTTTGCTGTACAGTCCCAGAACCGAACTGAGGCAGCACAGAAAGCTGGCTATTTTGAAAAAGAAATTGTTCCTGTGGTGACACAATAATATCCTTATTTGATATAATGCCTTTAGGGAGGTTAGAACAAATTGAGATTGATAAAAGTAGCACACGTTATAATAATCCTTGAATTTAATATAGAGCCTTGTCATATCATTGAGACATCTCAAAGTGGTTCACAGAATATATTGTAAAATTAAGCGTTTTTTGAATTTTACATAATGAATATAGAGCTAACAATAACAATACAAAAGTATGAAAAGTAGAAAATGTGTTTTGTACGTGCATCCTCTTCTCCACCACTGATATTCAATTCAAAACTAGAGTGTAAACTTTTTACCAGAGTATATATCCTTGCATTTGATATAGCGCCTTATCACTTCTTCGAGACGTCTCAAAGCGTTTCACAGAATATACTGTAAAGTGAATTGACTGTATATTTGTGGGCAAAATGCAGCAGCCAATTGCACACAGCAGCGTCCCACAAACAGTCGTGGATTGAGTGACCAAATTATTATTATTGTGCTTTTTGAAGGAATTGTTACCTCTGGCAAAAAGTTCTGTTAATCGAATAACAACTGGGTTCCTACTTACTGTTAGGTAAACAGAGGTGTGTGGAGTAAGGAAACTTGCCCAACATCTTACCCTGCCGGGAATCGAACCCAGGTCTCTCACTTGCAAGGCGAGTGCTGTAACTCCTGAGCTATAGGACTCCATGATGTGGAGGTACTACAGAGTTAAGGCAGCGTTGTTTCCCCAGAGAGGGCACAGAGCAAAAACAATGATCAACGCCAATTGAGAAAAAACAATAGCTGTCCCCATGGAGACGGCATCATCTTAAACAAATAAATGTACAATATTTATATATACAGTGTATGAATAAATGGTACCATGTTTGCAATAAGGAAAAATGTTTTGTTGGAAAACTTTTACATCAAGTTTTCGCTTGCCAGTGATTTCTTTGTGAAATTCACAAAGAAAATTTGGACTTCTGTTGCTAGCTTTGATTTTCCTCCGACAATATCATTGCCATGGTAACACCACAGGATTTGCAACACAAGCCAGACATTCCTTTTGCCACATGGCCTTTTTTTTGTTCTTTATTTCAATTGTTTTAATATTATGTATTTTGGCTTCAAGTACTGAAATTTAAATCACCAAATTCATGTTCCTGGATGACCCCTCATTCTTCCAAAGCAGTCCTCACAAGATAGAGAGCCAGGGTTCTTCAACCAGCAGTACAAAATTCTCAGAGGGAACCTTAGAAAGGAATATGACAGAGAAAGTCATTCGGAACAATCCCTTGAGTGAGGCCACATCAGCAGAACAAGAGGTCACAGGTTCAAGGTGTGGTGAGGGCAATGTTGGAAGACCATTGAGTATTTCTGTACAACTGCAATGGGGTATGAGGAAGAGTGGTTGAAGCAAGGGCATTGGATTCACTTATAATAATAATAATAATAATATTCCTTGCATTTGGTAGAGTGCCTTAACCAACAACATGATACAGTAATGGATAGATGGCAGGATGGGTATTCTGGAAGGATGAGGTCAAATGGGCCGATAGGTTTCTTTATCCACACTTCTCTTGTGACCTTGCGATTTTCTTTGTATTGTAGACCTGAAAATAGGTTATTTGTAATCAAACACTGACACGGTTTTTAACGCCATTTTACAAGGTAAGAAAGTTGTGCCTGTTCTTCATTCTTTGTTTCCTGTTTTTGAGCTGCAGAAAAATCAGGTTTCTGCCAAAACCTCTCTTTCCTCAGCCCTGGGTCACACAAGTTCCTTCCAGGCTGGTGATCTCCATTGATCATTGCCTCCCCTCTGCCAATGCAATTTCTTCTTTATGGCTTGCACCTCTGGCCTGAGGATTGAGTGGAGAGGGGGATACAACTCCTACATATTCCCACAGTGGCCCAAACTCTAGCTCTCACCTCACCGGAGAGGTTTTGTAATAGCAAATTGAGAGAATTTTTTTAGTGAAAAATTATTGATTATGAAGTGTGCGATTAATTCCTGTCTCATCAGTTTTCCTCTCTGACTTCCTGAAGGTGCACAGGTTTCTGAGATATGCTGCTAAAGGTGCTCTTTAGCCTCCTGTATTCTGCCCAGGTGACAATCCCAGCGGCGCTCTTGAATACTAGGTAACACTGTGCTACTTGGAGCAAAAACTCACCTAACCAACATCCATTCTCAAGTTCTTTCCACAACATTCACTGACCAGGAGTGCCAGGGGACACTGGGGTTGATTTTCCTTCATTTGCTATAATTAACCAGGAAGAGTAAAAAGAAAACTGCTCTGAAATAAACTTGGGCACACTGACACAAACATAGTGAACACACTGACACAAACATAGTGAACACACTGACACAAACATAGTGAACAGTGGCACAAACATAGAGAACAGTGGTGCAAACGTAGTAAACACAATGACAATGGGTTAAATTGCTTCATTAAAAAGTTTTCTGTGAAACAAATTCTACTTTTTGTTTCAAATGTGAGCAGGTCATGGACTTCGTTGTGACCAATATTGACAATACAGTAAACTCCAAATATATGGTCACTCCAAGGGGAAAGAGCTCAGTGGCTCTATATCCGGGGTGACTGTGCAGCCATCAGTCCTCCAGGGGCATTAAGGGGCGCTGTGGCCAGGACCACCTGCACCAACACACACTAACCCTGCGCAGAACGAGCAGCTGTCAGTGTCCTGTAGCTCAGTGGTTAGAGCACTCGCCTCGCAAGCGAGAGGACCTTGGTTTGATTCTCGGGCAGGGCGTAACTTTAGGCAAGTTTTGTTACTCGACACTCCTCTGTTTACCTAGCAGTAAGTAGGAACCTGGTTGTTGGTTGATTTCGGATCACTTTTCCAAGGGTAATAACCCTTCAAAAATAACAATAATACTAATTTGGTCACTGAATCCACAATGGGTCACTGCTGTGCGCAATTGGCTGCTGCATTTTGCCCACAAAATATACAGTCAGTTCACTTTACAGTCTATTCTGTGAAGCGCTTTGAGACGTCTCGAAGAAGGATTATTTGCAAATGTGCTTTCTCTTTCTGCAGTTCCTATTGAACACAAAGCTTCCCTCAGAATATAGAGATCATCAATAACCGTATTGAGCCGCTGCAAAACCTCTGACAGTATAAGCAGCAGCTTGAAGGCAAAGTTGCAGGGGGTAAAGATTTCTCTTTTGAAAACAGGGTCCTTGGCCCTTAATCGCCCGTGCTCTGCTGCTGAAAGTTTGAAATGTTTGGCGATTGCAGCTGTTGTGCATTACAATAGCTAGTGTAAATGGTCCAGTGTTATTTATGATCACATTGCCGGATAAAGTCTTCTTAAAAGCTTCGTGCTGCAAATCAGTGCCACTCAAATCAGATGCCTGTCGAAGTCTGTTCTTTTACTAAACTAAAAATCATACGCATGTCGGGTGTGTAATTCAAAACATGGACCAGGTCAATACAAGGTGAGCTGAGGCCACAAGATTGGATTTTACTTGGATTACCTTGATCTAAACTGGAAAAGACCAGCTCTGTGTAAACAGTTAATACTGTTAATACAG
Source organism: Callorhinchus milii (assembly GCF_018977255.1). Classification (NCBI taxonomy): domain Eukaryota; kingdom Metazoa; phylum Chordata; class Chondrichthyes; order Chimaeriformes; family Callorhinchidae; genus Callorhinchus; species Callorhinchus milii. The sequence continues at coordinate 31,992,323 of NW_024704742.1, read as the reverse complement.
CTCTTTCACTTTTCCCTTTCCAGTTCCACATACTATCTGCATCATCCACGATGACTGCCTACTTTAATACGTTGAGCCAGCAGCCTTGTCATCCTGGTGAAATGTCTGATACAGAAAATAGCGTTATCATCTCACCTCAACACTCTTCCTCATAATAAACACATCCCTGAACCACAGAAAGAATTCCAAAGGTACAATTCCATTTCCCTCCGTAGTGGCAATCTCGGATCCAAATGTGCATCTTTGGGCAAGTTAAATGCATTTATTTGGAGTCAGGTCTCCAAATTGTATATCAGCACAACCATTATCAGTGACGCTTTCTACACAAGAGAGTAAAGGAGATGAAAAAATGGCTTTAGTTTACTGAAAACTATTCGAATTCTTCCGGGAGGTAACTGTGATCAGTATTGTTTGTTTGAAACTGTGTTGTGGCAGAATAGAGATGCCTTGGATTATTACACACCTGAGCTTAATTAACTGCAATAGATCATTTGCCTTTAGACACAGAGTGGAACGGTTGCTCTGGAAAAAAGGAGGGTCGCTATTATGAAAGGATGAGAGGACTTGGGCTAAGGGGATACATAAAAATAACCATTGCCCTTGATATAGCACCTTATCACATCATTGAGACATTGCAAAGCAATTTATATACTGTAGGTGTGCGCACAGTGATGTCAAGCAAACAGCCATGAAGTGAGCAAAATGGAACATAACCCTAAACGTTACAGTGGGCACAAACCTGAAGTGAACAGAAGTTCTATAGTCAAATAGCTGAACTTAGCAAACCTTAGTGCACGCTCTCCTCACAGTAACAGTCTTGAAATTGCAATCTTCTGATGTATAACACCAACTGGCCACTAGGTGACAGCACACCCCTCCATGGTCTGCCATTTGTCTTGACTTTGAAATACCTTAAAGATCTCAATCCTCTACATAATGTCACTCTTCTCCAGCACACACTCTTTGCTCTTCTAATTCGGATACTGCTCTTTCCTCATCTACCATTGATGGCTATGTTTTCAGCCACTATAGCCTTGCTCTCTGGAACTCTCTCCCAAAGTCTCTTCACCTTGCTTTCTCTCTATGAGTCTTTTAAAACCCTGTTAAATATATATCTTGTGTCAGCCTGGCTCAGTTGGTAGTACTATCGCCTCTGAGTCAGAATGTTGTGGATTGAAGCCCCACTTCGAGACTTGCAATCACATAGTTTAAGCTGACACTTCAATGCAGTGCTGGGCATGTGCTGCACTATTAGAGATGCCGATAGAACCAAGGTCCCATCTGCCTGTTCAGGTGGGCATTAAAGATCTCATAGAATCGTACAGCACAAAAAGAGGCCATTCGGCCCATTGAGTCTGTGCCGGCTTTGTGAGAAGAGCAATGTTATGTCAATCTCACTCCCCAGCCCTTTCCCTATAATCCTACAAAACCGTCCTCCTCAAATACCCATCCACCGCATTTTTAAAAATTGTTATCGAATCGACCTCCACCACCCTTTCAGGCAATACGTTCCAGATTTGAACAACTCGCTGCGTGAAAAAAATTCTTCTCACCTCCCCTCTGTTTCTTTTAGAAACTATTTTAAATCTGTGACTTCGAGTCACTGACACACCCACCAGTGGAAACAGTTTTTCTCTTTCTAACCTATCAAATCCCCTCATGATTTTGAAAACCTCTATTAGGTCTCCTCGTAACCTTCTCTGCTCCAATGAGTATAATCCCGGCCTCTTTAGCCTTTTCTCATAATCAAGGTCCCTCATTCCTGGTATTGTCCTTGTAAATCTCCTCTGCACCCTTTCCAATGCCTTAACATCCTTCCTATAGTGTGGTGCCCAGAACTGGGCGCAATAATCTAACTGAGGCCTAACCAGTGTTTATATAGGTTAATCATAACCTGACTCTATGGCCCTATTTATAAAGCTTAGTATCCCATATGCCCATATGCCCTTTTTACAGCTTTATCTACCTGTCCTGCCACCTTCAATGATTCATTTACCTGAACCCCCAGGTCTCTCTGTTTCTTCACCCCCCTTAAGATTGTATTACCAGCCTATGTTGCCTCCCCTCATTCTTTCTTCCAAAATGCATTATCTTGCATTTCTCCACATTGAAATTTGTCTGCCCATTTTACCACTATGTCTACATCTTCCTGCAATTGGCTACTATCCTTCTCACTGTTTACTATCCTACCTAACTTTGTGTTGTCCGCAAACTTGGAATTGGTACTTGCTATACCCAAGTCCAGATCATTTATCTATATTAAGAAGAGCAGTGGTCCCAATATCGATCCCTGGGGGACGCCACTGTACACTTCCTTCCAGTCAGAAAAGTAGCCGTTCACCACAACCCTCTGTTTTCTGTCTCCCAGCCAGTTCTGGATCCATGCTGCCACTATCCCTTTTATACCATGGGCTTCTATTTTTCTTACAAGTCTTTTATGTGGCACTTTGTCAAATGCCTTTTGAAAGTCCATATAAACTACATCAACAGCACTACCTTCATCCACCCTCTCCCTTACCTCATCGAAAAATTCTATTAGATTTGTTAGACAAGATCTGCCTTTAACAAATCCGTGCTGGCTGTCCCTAATTAACCCATATTCTTCTAAATAAAGATTTATTCTGTCCCAGATTATAGTCTCCAGGAGTTTCCCCACTACTGATGTTAGGCTGACTGGCCTGTAGTTCCCAGGTTTGTTCTTCTGCCCCTTTTTGTACAGGGGAGTAACATTAGCCACTCTCCAGTCCTCTGGCACCACCCCTGTGTTCAACGAAGATTGAAAAATTTTAGCCAAAGCCTCCGCTATTTGTACCTGTGCCTCCCATAGTAACCTTGGCTGTATCCCGTCCAGACCGGTGACTTGTCTACCTTGAGCCCAGTCAACCTTTTCAGTACTTCCTCTCTGTTTATACTTACCGTATCCATTTCCTCTACCCTCTCCTCCGATACTGCGGCATTTGGTGCATCCACTTCTTTTGTGAAGACAGATGCAAAGTACTCATTCAGTACATCAGCCATGCCCTCTGCCTCCACAATAAGATTTCCGCCTTGGTCCCTAATTGGCCCCACGCTACCTTTAACTAACCTTTTTTTCTTGATATGTTTGTGAAATATTTTAGGATACTCTTTAATGTTACCCGCTAACCTTTCTTCGTATAATGTTTTTGCCCCTCTTATTTCCTTTTTCAGTTCTCTTCTTTACTTCCTATATTCTATTAGGTTGTCTTCTGTATCTTGGGTTTGACATTTGTCATACGCCTCCTTTTTCTGCTTCATTCTAGACACAATTACCTTTGTCATCCAGGGAGGTTTGGATGCCCTACTTTTGTGGGAATGTATTTGTTCTGTCCCTGAGCTATCTCATCCTTGAAGACTTCCCACTGCTCTTTAGTTGTTTTACCTGCCAATCTTTCTTTCCGGTCCACCTTGGCCAGGTCCCCCCTTAACTCACTGAAATTAGCCCTCTTCCAGTTGAGTATCTTCACCTTTGATGGTTCCTTGTCCCTTTCCACATACACTCTGAATCTAATGGTGTTGTGATCACTATTGCCCAGATGCTCTCCCACTGAAACCTGCTCCACTTGCCTTACTTCATTCCCCAGAACAAGATCCAGCACTGCTTCCTTCCTCATTGGGCTGAAAACATACTGATCAAGAAAGTTGTCCTGTATGCATTTTAGGAATCTTCTCCTCCTTGCCCTTTGCGCTGTTGTTTTGCCAGTCTACGTTGGGATAATAATTAAAGTCCTCCATTATCACGACTCTATTAGCCTTGCATCTCTTCTGATGCAGATCTGCTCATCTATTTCCTTCTCACTATTTGGTGGTCTATAGTGTACCAGCGTAACAGCTCCTTTTTTGTTCCTTAACTCTAACCAGATAGATTCTGTTTTGGGGCCCTCCAGCACTTCAACCCTTTCCACGGCTATAACCGTATATCCTTGATTAATATTGCCACTCCCCCTCCTTTTTTTCCTTCCCTATCCCTCCTGAATACATTATAGCCAGGAATATTCAGCTCCCATTCCTGTCCTTGTTTGAGCCAAGTCTCTGTTACTGTTACTGCTACTGCATCATATCCCCATATGACCACTTGAGCCTGCAGCTCACCAATCTTGTTTGCTAAACTCCGTGCATTTAGGCACATGCACTCCAAGACCGACTTGACCTGTTCTGCACTTCCCCCCCACCCCGCTTTATTTCTCCATTTTCTTGCCCTTTATTTTTTGCATTCCCTTGCCCCCTCAAAACTAGTTTAAACCCTCCTCTATAGCATTAAACAGCCTGTCTACAAGGACATTCGCCCCAGCCCTGTTTAGGTGTAACCCATCCGTATGGTACAGTTCCCACCTGTCCCAGAACTGGTCCCAATGATCTAGAAACCTGAAGCCCTCTTTTCTGGACCAATTCTCCAGCCAAGCATTCATATGCTTGATCCTGCCATTATGGTATTTATTTGCCCGAGGAACAGGGAGTAATCCCGCGATCACCACCTTGGATGTTCTATTCTTTAGCTTGTTCCCCAGCTTTTGATATTCATCCTGTAACCAATATCATGGATCTCAACCTGGACCACCACTTCTGGATGTTCCCCTTCCCCCTGAAAAATTTTATCCATCCGTTCCGTGATGTTTAAAACTGTTGCACCAGGGAGGCAACATACCATCCTAGACTCCCATCTTCTATTGCAGAAACGCCAGTCTATACCTCTCACTGTTGTATCCCCTATGACAACAGCATTGCTCCTGTTACCTATGCCCCCCTGTTCAACCAATCGTTTTTTACTGTCCTCCTTGGAAATATCAACACTCTTAATGTTCAGTACAGAGTACCGGTTTGAGAGTGCTACACTACTGGGGGCATTCTGCCCTGCCCGTCCCCTTTTTCTACCATGCTGGATAGCCACCCAGTCATTTTCCCTCTTAACTCTCGGTGGCTGTGTGGTGACCACCTCCTGAAGTGAAGTGTCTGGTCCATCAAATCCTCACCTCCGTTGTACAAGTTTGCAGCCCAAGGCTCCATCATCACTCTCTCAGGGGTCCCATTATCTGCTGGACTGATAAAACTATCCTGTCCCTGACCATTAACCAGATGCAAGCATTTTCTGAGCCTCAGGGGAGTGATGGTTTTCTCCATCATATTGTCCTGGAACCTCTCACTGTCCCTGATGGAGCGCAGTGTCTGCACCTCGGCTTCCAGCTCAGCTACTCTCAGCTGGAGTTTCCTGAGTTGTAGACACTTGCTGCAGATGAAGTTGCCAGGCTCAGGGGGCCCTCCATTAACTCCCACATGTCACAGTCCTCGCATTTCACTTGCCACATCATCTTCTCACACAGTGTTTTTAATATATATATTTTTTGTTTTTTGTTTTCTTGTTTTTATTTATCGTCAGTGTTTTAGTTTCTGACAGTTCCTTGTTTGTCGATGTCTCCCTGGTTCTGCTGTTGAAAATGACATCACACTAACGTCACTTTTTCTTTTTTTCGTAGCTCCAACAGTTCCCAGCTTACCTCAGCCGTTCCTTTTATGCTGCTTGCTAGGCCCAGGCTCTGCCTCCGTTCTGTCCTGACTCCTCTCCCCGTATCATCTGCACTATTCAAAAAGAGAAGGGAGTTTCTCCTGGTGTTCTGACTAACAACCGCCCCAAATAGAATTGGTCATTCACTTTATGGCTATCTGTTTGATGTGTGCAAATTGTCAGTTGCGTTTGCTTATGGAACACACTTTACAGTACATTCTGCGATTTATAGTATAGTCATTATTGTTTAAGCACCTTGTGGTGTCTTTACGATGTGAAAGGCACTGTATAACTGTAAGTTTGCATTGTATTGTGTATTCATATGACCCTAAATCTTCACTCTTCAGCCTGATCTACTTCTCTACACAGACAACGCTACCCACCAGCTCCAAAGCCATGCAAATTTACCCTCCACACCCCCTACATCTTTGCAAATCACAAGAGAAGTTTGAGTGAAGAGAACCCTTTGGCCTATTTGACCTCATCCCCATCTTAGCATCCTACCGATATAGCATCAAGCTGTTTCTTAAATTAATCTTGCATCCTAGTCACAACAACACTTCCTGGTATCCTGTCCCTGTCATTAATTACCTTTTGTGTATCTGTTGTGGTATCTGGTAACTTCTTGGTTTCTGATCTGAAATTGTTCATTGCAACTCTGAACCTGGGCCCTCTTGTTCTGGTGTCTTGGCAAATCTAAAAGTATGGTTCTGGGTTTACGTTCTCAATGCCATTAAGAATCACCTGTAATACTATAAGGTGCACTCTGAGACGTTGCTCTTTTCAAAGAGCTCCATCTAATCATTGCTCATTGTTCTTCCAACAATGGGGATCATATTCATTGCTGTCCTACGCACTGGCCCTAGCGCACAGCTAACCTCCTTATATCAAGGGGACCAGAACTGTACACAATACTTTAGGTGTGGCCTGACCAGAACACTGTAGAGCTTCAGCATAACCTCTGGGGACGTGAACTCACTTAGTTCAGCAATCTAGCCCTGCATCTATTTGCCTTGTCTATTGTCGCCTTGCACTGTTTGACGTATGTGTTATAAATCAAATACTCATCCAGTTGTTTTTTTCCGATATCCTGGCCAACAATCTCCCAAACACAATTGCTTACTCGCTTCATTGCTGTTTGTGGGACATTGCAGTCCACAAATTGCCTACCGCATTTGCCCACAAAATACACACAGTCACACCCCTTTACAATAAGTCCTGTGGAGCAATGTCTTGATGATGTAATTAGGCACTGTATCAAATGCAAAGAACCATTATTAATTTTTCTGAAAGAGTCCATGAACACACCATCAACTTTTTTACTTGAGAGTTTAGAATGAACATTTAAAAAAAATTCAATATAAGCATATTTGGCACAGACAATTATCAAATATTATACAAAAAGGCTTAAATTAATACCACACGTAAGACAAAGAGCAATATCCCCGCCCTTGTGACATCAGTAGGAAGGTTTAATTCAGCAAAGATGGATATTGTGGGAAGCTATATGATGCAATTTGGGATGGGCAGCTCAACTGAAGGAGAAGATCCAGACTAAAATTATTTGTCAAATCATTGCCTTGACTTAAATGGAGTCCTATTGCATAATCCTTAGAGCACTCACCTCGCAAACAAGAAGACCAGGAATCGATTCCCGGGCGGGGTGAAACCTTAGGCAAGTTTCCTCACTCCACATACCTCTGTTTATCCAGCAGTAAGTAGGACCCTACTTGTTGATGTCTCTGTGCTATATGCTGCATCCATGTTTGAGTCAGCTCAGTGAGTGTACAGCATAAAATGTGAAATCTATTAATTCAGTCCAAAATTGAGTGGATAATTTGCTTCTTTCAATGTGAGTCGGATCTGAGATGTACCAATTGGGAATGAGACTGAGGTGGCTTTCCCTCTCCCCTCTCCTGACACTATTCTTAATGTCATGAATGGCTAACCAGAGGATGAGTGTGGACCTGGCTTTACAAGTGTTGGCATTGAAAATGGTATATTTTGGTGAGGGATTGTGTCATAGAAACATAGAAACATATGGCACAGAAGGAAGCCATTCGACCCATCATGTCTGTCTGTGCTGGCTCCCTCAAGTGCAATTTGTTCAGTCCCATTTACCTGCCCTTTCCCTATAACATTGTAGTTTAATCTTTATAAGGTATTTAATTAGTTCCTTCTTAAAGGCAAATATTAATTTTTCTCAACCACTGCTCCCATCAGGGTATTGGATATCCCAACTCCTCTGTGGGTGAAAAGAATTCTCCGCCCCATTCACTCATTTACTAACTATCTTAAATCCAAAAAGATACAAAGAAAATCCAATAGCGGTTATGAACTTCTCAAGTTAATGCTTTCTCCAGAACATGGAGCTGCCTTAAACATATCTATCCAATGGATAGCCACTGTGAGGAAGTGTGCTTAACCTTCTGAGAGTATGACCCAAACAATGACTGTGTAAAGCTGATCCCTTCGGTCCTAATTTTATGCTAATGTAACCAGGGCAACAGATTAACTTAAAAGCAGCTTGATGCTGTGATGGGAGGACAGTAAGGTGTGTGCGTATTCTGGAAAGATGAGAGATCAGATGGGGCGAAAGGTCTTCTTCATCCAAACCAATCCTGTGATATTATGATCACTTTTTATTGTATATAGAATATATTCTACATAATTATAAAATCTACTCCGTATGTTGGGCTGTAACTGCAGGATGCAAATCATATAACAGGATTCTAGACAACGGGCTTAAATACATTCACTTACAATGTAAGACTCTGGCTTGATAAGGACTGTATCACTAAACGAGGAGATCAGTGAAATGCTGAAATGCTAAAACAGAGGTCTAATAGTCAATGGAATATGAAGCCCACAAAGGCAAGGACCCGCCTGGATTATAAACAAACAAAAGGATGTTTACTTGGATTTTTATTATATAATCCAAATAAAATTTGCTGTGCGTCAGGGAAAATATTAACACAGGGTGTGTTTACTTTATTTCTGAAATACAATCCAGAAAAGATATATTGTCTTTCAGAACTTCAAAGGATTTTAAAAGAATCACTCATCAAGCCCACTGTAGAATCAACTACAGATTGAGGTGGAAGGATGCCCAGATACAGCACTGGCATCCTCAAGGACATTAGGGTCTAATTTACAAGATTTTGCAAGATCACAAAATTGAAGATTCAGCCCATCCAATCTAATCCCTCCAGAACAGCCACCTTACGGCATCAAGATGCTTTTTAAATGAATCTAATCTGGCCTCCACCACCTTCCCCGGCAACTTGTTCCAGTCATTGATTACCAGTTGCCGCAAAGAAAAAATTCCTGGTGTTTGTTCTGAAATAGCCTCTTTACAACTGTAAACCTACGTCCTTTTGTTCCACTGTCTTGGTGCACCTTAAAATATTGTTCTGAGTTTACGTTTTTGATCCCATTTTAAATTTTGTACACTTCTATCAGGTCCCCTCTGAGTCATCTTCTCCCCAAATCGAAGAGCCCTAACTTGTCTCATCATTGCTGATAGCTCATTCCTCTAATTCTGGGGATCATCCTTGTTGCTCTCGTATACACCACTCTGGGGCTTGGACGGCCCTTTTTGTCGCCGTCTACCCCCACCCTCTGGAAATTCATCCTGGAATCCTTCTGCCTCACCCCCTCCCTTGTATCCTTCAAGGCCTGTGTCAAGACCTTCCTTTTTGACCGTGCCTTTGGCCACACTCCAACCCCCTACCCTTCACCCCTCTTGATTCCAACCCCCAGCTCGGATTCAAATCTTTAACTATCCAGCACCTTGGGACGTCCTTCCGACATGAACAGCACTTTATAAATGTAATTTATTGTTGTTGATGTGCAATATATGAGAGCAAGAATAAGAAGCACCACAAAACGCAGTTACCATTGCAATGGATAAAGAGAATAGGGTTTGGGCTGAGTGGAATTAGAACAGATATCCTTACATTGGAGAAGGCCTTCTGAGGAGAGATAGAGGAATAGAGATTAGACAAGAGTGAAGAATGGAGTCAAGACAAATGGAGATGATTTAATTCTGGATAAAAGACAATAAATTAAAAACACAAAGGAAACAAATGTTTCAGTTGGCAAGATCCTGTTTTCTTTGTGAGACCAGTTTGTAATTATAATGACAGAAAATTAATTTATTTTGAGAATTTTTACACAAAATAAATTCCTCAACAAAAATATTTTGTTGTGTTACCATGCTCAGTGTCTCTAGTAAGATGATTATTTAGAATGTGTTATAGAAACCAGTAATATAGACATCAACACAATTTAAGTTGTGTTAGGAACTGAGTCTGCAACCCACGCATAAGATGGCTGCAGAATTACGCTAGCAACAGGCTATCCTGTCAGCTGGTGGATGAAACCTTTGTTTCATATTCTATCCCAAATTCCTTTGACCAGACTGGAGAACTTATTTAATTAGAACAAAAGTGCTAGTTTTGCCAGATTGTCAAAACCAATTTTCTTTGAGATTTGGTGACCACTATGGTTATAATAATAATAATAATAATAATCCTTGCATTTGATATAGCGCTTTTCACATCGGGAGGACGTCCCAAAGCGCTTCACAGAATATACTGTAAAGTGAATTGACTGTATATTTGTGGGAGAACGCGGCAGCCAATTGCGCACAGCAATGTCCCACAAACAGTCGTGGATTGAAAATGACCAATTTATTATTGTTTTTGGTTTTGGAGGGATTATTACTTACATTAGTCAATTTCTCTTATATCGTGCGCCACCATTGCACTTTGATTCACCGAGGACTGAATTCATCCAAACCCTTTGATGGGAAACACTTTGACGATTCTCACACAAGTCCACCTAATAATTCTTAACTTTGCTGAAACCACTCTTATTCTTTCCTCAGGTATTCACATTCTTGTCCTTGCTATTTTCTCAAATGAAACCCTCACATGACCTTCAGTACCACCGCTCCCTCCACTAAACTCAATTTCTTCCTTCATACAAAACACTACCCTTTTCCTAAACAACTATTAAATGTCCATAAAGCTCAAATTCATCCAATATAACTCCTATATCTACTGAGATTCTTCTATCACCTCTCTCTCCCACTCCCCTTGCAACCTACTACAGCAACAAGATTTCATTTATAGAGCGCCTTTCACGTCAGGAGGACGTCCCAAGGCGCTGAACAGTTGGGGGTCAGGACCCGAGCAGGGGGGAAATGGTCAGGGTGAGGGGAGGGAACCTACAAGACTGATTTGATAGTTAGGCCATCTCTTAGGTCTATCTCAGCCTGTCTCTCTCTTGGCTTTCCTTATTTTAACAACATTACGACCGTCATTCCTATCGAAGACATGAAATTCAACCTAGACTTACTCTTGAGACCTTAAAAATGTAGATCATTCAAAACTTTGGAAAATTCATAAATTCAGTTTTAATTTGTTTTCAGTTCTTAAAAAATCCTGTGGAAAACTGGCTTCCAAAAGTTAGAAATAAATAGAAAATGTTTTCAAAGTTGCATAGAATTACATAAAATAATAACTATAACCTTTGCATTTGATATAGTACCTTATCATGGCTTTGAGATGTCTCAAAGCGCTTCACAGGATTTTACTGTGAAGTGTAGTGACTGTATCTGCAGGCAAACATGGTAGCCAATTTGCACACAACAACACCATCCAAATACAACAACAATTACAACAGCAAAATTACATTTATAGAGCACCTTTCACATTGGGAGAACATCCCAAAGAGCTGAACAGTCAGGTGTCAGGGCCCGAGCATGGGGGAGGGGTTGTGTAGGGGTGAGGGAAGGCAGAGAGGTGGGAAAGAAACCAAAGGCACAATAATAATAATAATAATAATAATCCTTGCATTTGATATAGCGCTTTTCACGTCGGGAGGACGTCCCAAAGCGCTTTACAGAACACACTGTAAAGTGAATTGACTGTATATTTGTGGGCGAACGCGGCAGCCAATTGCGCACAGCAATGTCCCACAAGCAGTCGTAGATTGAAAATGACCAATTTATTATTGTTTTTGGTTTTGGAGGGATTATTGTTAGGCGTGTGGAGTAAGGAAACTTGCCCAAGGTTTCGCCCTGCCTGGAATTGAACTCAGGTCTCTCGCTTGCAAAGCGAGTGCTCTAACCACTGAAATGGATATTCAGACACTCCAATAAGCTCGTGCAGAAAGACCGAACCACAAGTAAAACCATAGAGCTGAATTACAACAACAACATGCACTTCAATCGAAGAGAAGGATCTTGAGCCGGCCTTGAAGGAGGCAAGGGAGGAAACGAGGCGAAGAGACCGCGGGGTGGAGTTCCAGAGTGTGAGGGCAGAGAGGCTGAAAGCCCGGCCACCGATGGTAGGACGGGTCGGGTGGGAGACATGGAGCAGTCCGGAGCCCGCTGAACGGAGGGAGCGGGCAGGTTGGTAGGGAGTCAGCAGGTCAGAGAGGTAGTAGGGGGCAAGGCCATGGATGGCCTTGAAAGTGAGGACAAGGATCTTGAACTCGATCTTCTGGGGTATGGGGGGCCAGTGGAGTCGGGAGAGGCTGGCAGTGATGGGGTCGCGGGGCCTGGTGCGCGCGAGTACACGAGCTGCAGAGTTTTGGATGATCTGCAGCTTGTGAAGGGAATAGTTGGGAAGGCCGATGAGGAGGGAGTTCCCGTAATCGAGCCTTGATGTGACGAATGCGTGGGTGAAGGTTTCGGCAGCCTGAGGGGTGAGGCAGTGGCGGAGTCTGGCAATGTTGCAAATAGCCATAAAGCGAATGACCAATTTTATTTGGGGGATTGTTGGCCAAGACACCAGGAGAAACTGCCTTCTCTTTTTGAATAGTGCCATGGGATCTTTAGTGCCCACCTGAATAGGCAGTCTGGGCCATGGTTTAATGATTAGAAAAGGTTGCCAGAAGATGATATGACATGGAAGCAGGCTGTTTGCTCTGATTAGTCCTTATTACTTCATGTGCCTCCACCCCTCCAATTCTCCTCTCATATATCCTTGTATTCCTTTTTGCATTCAAAACTCTGCCTAATGTTACATTTTAATGATCTTAAGACTAAGACTATATGAAATTTCAGGCCTCTGATCTCTCCTCACAAACTTCAACTATGATGTGCTCCTCCTCCACCTTTGTGCATCTTCGCTGTCTTGAAAATCAGAAACAATTGCACGTCTTCTCTAATTCATTTTTTTCTGTGTCTTCGGTTGTGGAACTCATAGTTATTCTTTAAATTGACAGCAGGTCTAAGGCAGCCTCAGTCTCTGGATGCTGAACAGTTCAGTATGTTTTCAATTCCGTGCAGAGATACTGAGAAGAGCTAAATATCACACAAATAAACTTACTCGAACAATAGCGGGTTCTCAAACTAACCTTGGTTTAACATCTACGCTGAAGGACAGCACCTCTGACAATGCAACACCCCACCAGCACAGCACTGAAGTATCATCTTAGACTATACGGGTTTCAAGTACCAACATAGGACTTGAACCCACAACTACCAACTGAGCCAGGCTGACACATGAGAGTAATTAAAGGAACACGTTTGTAGCATTTCATTTCATACTTTGTGTTCATCAGCCATTTCAGGTGAAAGTATTACACTTCTTTCTGAGTTATCAGAATATGTGTTTGAAACACTTCCAGCTAAATAAATAACAAACAATCAAGGTGCACCAATATTCTTACAGCTGTACGCAAAGCTGTGTTTTTCAACCGAGAAAAGCCTTAAGAGGAGAAGGATATCTGAACAAAAATTGTGAAAAGCAAAGATTTCTGATAATAAGTAATTGACTCATAGAAGATATGAACATAACGAGCAATCTCACAAATACATCTGTGCTGATAACATTAGATGTATAGGGGTAACATTTACAATGTTTAGTTACTGGCAGTGGTACAGTCAGCTGGTTAATATTCAAACCAGTTCACCTACAATCTGAAACACATCCATGTGTTATTAATGCAGGTGGAGCCAATAGACTGTGTGAATACTGCTGGTAGGTCTGGGTACCAGCATTAAATCATCAACACCAACCGTGCAGAATTCAAGGAGGAGATATTTGGCATCAAAGTATATATGAAGTCTGAACATGCCATTAGAAGTGAGAAAAGAAAGGATTTGTTTTATTTTATCTGTCCTGGCGAAATGTCAAACTTCATCAGTTTATGTATTGTTTTGCACAAATGCAAGGAATAATGTAAGGATTATTATTGTTACTATTATATTATTATTGTATTATTAATAAGATGCAGTAGTAAATTCTCATTTAAAGCACAGGCACTTTGCCAAGACTATTGTAGCAGCACGTACTGTACTCATAAGATCACAAGATCAGATCAGATGAGGAAAACCCTTTGGATCTCACCCTTCCAAAACATCCAGCCAACAGTCCTCCCATTAAACCAATAAGCTGTTTTGTAATTGAGTGTCCAGGCCTCAACCAATCTGTTCCACTCGTTTGAGCTTCAAAATACTTCCTAGTGTATGTCTTCAAATTATGCTTTGCAACCCTAAACCCATATCTTCTTATTATAATAAGATATAAATTTACATTTATACAGCGCCTTTCATGTCAGAAGGGCTTCTCAAGGCACTTAACAATCCTGCCTGACACCTGTTGTCGATTGTCAGAATTGTGAAAAAGTGTTAAACTAAAGATGGTTTTCTGCAGTTCTTTGGAAGAAAGCGGCTTCCTTATTTGAACAGACTTTAAGAATTACCCCAATTCCACATTATTTCAAATGTTGAGACAACATTGTTTCATGGGCTAAAAGTTGGCAGACTTTTGGGCCTTAAGTGAGGAGAGCATTGGGTTTGTTTGCGATAGTTCCACTGTGACTGACTGTTTTCATCAATGTGGTGAGATACTGGAGACTGGTCCTGCTGTCGAGATATGCTGTACCCTTGCAGTAATCACTGCCTTCAGAATAGGATGGAGAAGGGTAGAATAGGATAATAATAACCCTTAAATTTTATACAGAGCCTTTCATGTTAGGAGGATATCCCAAAAGCGCTTCAAGGATATACAGTAAAGTGATGTGACTGTGTGTCTTGCAGGCAAAAGTAAAGCAGAAGCTCAGGATTGTCACTGGGAGAGTAAATGGAAAGATTCACAGGATTTTCTTTCCCTATGGAAAGTTATTCGAAAATGGAACACTTTGCCACAAGTGAGGATCTAATCGTGATATTATAAAACTAGAGTAATTAAAAGGAAAGTAAAAGTAAAAAGGGGAAAGAGCAGGGGACTGGGATCAGGCGCTATAAAGCATGTGGAGTCCTGTAGCTCAGTGGTTAGAGCACTTGCCTTGCAAGTGAGACACCTGGGTTCAATTCCAGGCAGGGCGAAACCTTGGGCAAGTTTCCTTACTCCACACACCTGATAATAATCCCTCCAAAAAAACAAAACAATAATAAATCGGTCATTTTCAATCCACAACTGTTTGTGGGACATTGCTGTGCGCAATTGGCTGCCGCGTTCGCCCACAAATATACAGTCAATTCACTTTACAGTATATTCTGTGAAGCGCTTTGGGACGTCTAGAAGACGTGAAAAGCGCTGTATCAAATGCAAGGATTATTATTATTATTATTATCTGAGGCCAAGACAGAATGGTTGCACCTGAGGTTATTTCAGTCCGAGCTGCTCCCAATAAAGTGCTTTCTGTCAAATCTCATGGCTTCTGCTTAGTTTCCACTGTTTTCTTGGAACAACGTAGCACATCATTGTGATCTCCTGAGAATCATTGTAAATCACATGTACCAAAAGAGAAGTCGCTATAATTTTTTTAATATATGTGTCTTTACTGAGCCTTAGAAACTGCAGGGCAATAAATTACTGTTTTTATTATCTGCCTCTGATTGGGCTCCATCCATCCAACTCAAGTCTAAAGGATCAGTGAAGACACATGTTCAGTCTTGGAAATAAAACATTGAGGGAGAGTGGCCAGAATATTAAAATATATATGATATGATGTTATCTGAAATGTAAAAAGATGGTTCCTGCAATGTGTTGAATGATTTATCGTTGCAGATTGAATGTCTAAATACTTTGCCAAGAATGTTACAGGACAAACCAAGAGTTAATTCCAAATGAATCTGGTGCATCTGACCAAACTGTAGAATACAATGCACTGAATCACTTCTTGTTCATTACCATACCATAGACTTCTTGCCTGAAGCAGGTCGTTTGAGTCAATGTGCAGTTAGCATTCGGAAGCCCTTTTTAAGAAAAATGTGCCACTGGATTCACTCCCAGGTTTGGCCCTGATTTTAAGATAATATCCTCTTGTTCTGGATTCCCCGACCAGAGGAAAATGTTTCTCTCTATCTCATCGAATTCTTTTATCACTTTCTTGATTTGTATTCTAACTCTCTTAGAAAGGCCATGACTCCATTAGCCTTTTAGATTATTTTGTGCCCATGAACTAGCTTCCAGTGACAGACAGATTTGGACAATGAAACCACTTTGCTCATCCACCACTCCTTGTCTTTCCATCATAGCAGATATTGTAATCCCATATCCCTGCCCTTTGCCATATCTATAATGTCCTCATTTTCCAAGTCACTATCTATTGTTTAATCATCCCAATTGAATCTGCATCTACAGCTTCTGGGGTAGTTATACATTCTCACAACCCTTTGTATGATGAATCCTGATCTCGGCTCCACCTGGCTCCCTTCTAATTGTAAGGTTTTGACCTTAAAATTAGAACGACTCACATCCCTCAAATGGCAATAGAGGCCTCACTGAAACCTTTAAGAGGACAGAAAGGTTATTCATAGGACACTCCACTAACTCAGATCAAGTTGGGTTTACTATAACCCCTGAATAAGCCCAGAAAAATTCTTTGTCAGCACTTAACAATGATTCCTGCTAAGTAAAGGTGCAGGTGGTGGCACATGGGGCTTTTCATTCATTGTTGGATGCCTCCATTATTCAGAAATCAACGTTTAGTTTAAATACATTTAATAAGCGATAGCATGTATCTAGAAATGCCACAATTTGACTAAATCTTTCCAAAAGTTGTGAATTCAGCACAGAAATGATTTCTGAACTCCAGTGTATACACTATAATTAAAATACATTGTCCTTGCTTGCCCCTCACACCCTCCGCTCCACCATTGGAGGTCGCGGTTTCAGCCACTACACCCCGAAACTTGGAACGCTCTCCCTCAATCCCTCTGCCTTGCCCTTCTCTCTCCTCCTTTTTTAAGTGCTGCCTTAAAACCTTCCTTTTCGACCGTGCTTATGGTCACCTCCCCCCCACCCCCGGCTCGGAACCAGGCCACTGTTAAGTGCTGAGACGCTACCCTGCGTGGACATCACTATGTTATTGCAAGTTTTTGTTACACTTACTTGCTTTTATATTCAAGAACCATTGTTATAATGCCTTGTCGTATTACTTTCCTTTAAAACCAGGAAGGTTAACAGACTCAGTTTAAGTACGATAGAGAGTTTGTTAAGAAGCATTGTGATTTTTACCCCTTTTACCCCTACTTGGATCTCTAAATCTCTTTCTTCATCTACTCCTGCACCCATGCTCCACCATTCATGACCCTGTGTATTCCTGTCTGTCATTCTTATATCTAGAGTGCACTGCAGTTAAGCACTCCAAGATGCTATCCTGCATGAAGGGTGTTATATAAATGCAAGTTGTCGTTGTTGTTGTAGATGTTGTTACCTCACATTTTGCTACATTGAACTCAATCAGCCATAATATTGTAGACAAGCTTAACCAATGGCTATGCTGTGATGAGAATGAACTGAACAGAATCTGGAACAAGTTTAAGTAGAACAAAAAGCAAGCTGACTGAATGTCCAGACACATTTACAGTTATCAGAAACATCCTGTCAATGAGGGACAGAAGGTACAGCTCAAAACAGATTGGCTGTCACGTTTGCTGCAAATACACAGTCATTACACATTACAGAATGTTTGTGAGGCGGCTTGAAACCTTTTAGCAATTTAGATGCTGGATTATTATTATCATGATTATTATCATTAAAAATAAATATTAAATATTAAATGTTTGTACCAGTGACTGTATTAGTCATTTCCAGGTTAGGCACAGTTACGCCAGTATCTCATCATACTGTACCTTCCGCCTTTCCTTTGATTTCTCCTACAATCAACCTCATTTCACTCCAAAATCACATGATTCTCACCTTTGTCAGTGTGACATTGCCACTTTCCCTGCCACATTGTAGCTTCTCTCAATGAGTTTTCCAATTTAGTGTTAAATTATGGTCAGTCATTACAAACCAAGGCAAGGCTGCCGGGAGTCATTTCACAAAAGAGCTTTTCAGCTGTCAGAAAGGGACTTTCATCCTATCAATGGGAATTGCATTCAGACTCCGGTTCTAGAAGCGACCAGACATAGCATGAAGCTACTGTGCACCTCCCAGTTCTGCTAGTGGTGCTGCCCGTTCTTGTAGCACACTCTCAGAAAAACGTATGCTGCATGTACTGTACATACATGTTTCAAAAGCTATAGTTGTACCACTTTACAGCAATTCCTCTGAGTGCTTTGAGAAGTCTTGTTGACTTAAGGTGCTATATTAAATTGCAAGGATTATCATTATATTTCTGTTGTAGCTTTGAATGGAGGAGGCTGCATTTCGTTGCCATGGATATAATTTTTATCTCCATATTCGGCAGGATGTTCTCATACATGGATCAAAGTAAAGATGAGATCTGTTCTTGCAATTCATTCATACTTATGGTTCTGGAAATGGAATAGTTCAGAACACATTGGTTGTTTTAAAGTCAGAGGTGCCAAAGCGTGATTGAGAAGTTACTCAGCTCAGGAAGAAACCAAATGTCTATCAAGGTAGTCAAGATGTCCCATGTTATTTGCTTCAGCAAAATGTTTATGTATTGATGGAGTTTGGATAACTTTACCTGAAGCTACACTGCAAGCTACATTTGCTAACCAGTCCCATGAGACATTTTGAGATTTTTTTTTTAGTCATTGTGGTAAAGATCAGGAAACTGATTCATTTGATAAACTATTTGATGCTGTGTAGAAGATGGTCAGGTAGGTGTTCTGGAAAAACAATTAGGAATAGCACAGTCATGAGCACTCCAAGATTCTACCCTGCGTAAAGGGAGCTGTATAAATGCAAGTTGTTGTTGTCACAAATATCTATTGTGTAGAAAATTCCTCTTGTTTGAATGAGTCATAGAGGTTTTTCTCATCCATCCAAAGTTCTCTTATGGAGAGATGGGAAGATAGCCAGCACTCTTTTACCACTTTGTCCAGGAGAAGCCGTGTACTGTATGAATCGAATGATCTATCCAATCCCACTAACCACGTGAGCCAGGCAGATACTGACAATGTGTCGGCCTGGCTCAGTTGGTAGCACTCTCACATCTGAATCAGAAGGTTGTGTGTTCAAGCTGAAATTTGAACTCACGTCATCTAAGCTGACATTCGAGTGCTGTCCTGTGAGTGTGTTGTATTGTCAGAGATTCAGTCCTTCGGATGAGATGTTGAACCCTCTAAAACATCTTACCCCCCAACCCCCTCGGCTACCACCCCCAGCTCGTTTCCAGCACCTTGGGACATTCTCCGTTCGTGAAAAGTGCTATATAAATGTAACTTTGTTGTTGTTGTAAAAGTTACTATTTGTAAACTTTACTGTGCCCAGGTGCAGAGAGTACTGCAGCATCTTGTGGCATCACAGGATGGTGGGAGGTAACGGAGGTGGGGTAAGGGATATAGGGGTTGGTGGGATGTGGCGTTGATCACACGAGATCACCAGTTTCGTGCAGATGTTGTGAGAAACGCTTTGCTGCAAGAAACGAGGAAAGAGTGGCTGGAGAATGGTCTCTGTGCTGTATGTTTGTGTGTGCGTGTGTGTGTGAGCACGACCTCTGAATAAGTTAAGACTACCATTGGCAGAAAAGTATCATTGGTGGCTGATAAGTAGCTCTGATAACAATCCGAAGTTATAGCCCATTTTTACTCACATACAAGTTGTGGAACATGTAAAGGGTCAATCCTCTAAATTGCTATCAATAATGGAGGGAACTGGATAACAGTTCTAGAATTCACCTCAATGAATGAGATAAACACAGAATTCACCAAAAACAACAACAACAACAATAAAGTACATTTGTATAACGCCTTTCACGTTGAGAGGATGTCCCAAGGGGCTGGACATTCAGGGATTTGGACCCGAGCTGGGGGTTGAGGTCAGGAAGGGTGGAGGGCAGGGAGGGTAGGGGTAGGAGAGTAGCCGAAGGCACGGTCGAAGAGGAGGGTCTTGAGGTGTGCCTTGTTTGGAAATACTTACATCTCCCTCCCAGTGATCACACATGTATGAAAAAATAGTCTTGCTCAACAAGAAGCACCAAGACACTTAACTTACTGCAGTTGTTGTGCTATATTTAGGTTCCAAAATCGCTACTTTATTGATCTCTTCACTGCCAGACTCCATATCCAGAAACTACTGGTGTAAAGTTCTGTGAAGAAAAGCATAGGTCAAATGAAATATCTAGACCATCTTTAAATAACCAGAGAGGAAAAGGTAGACAGTGGACACATTGGAACATTGGTCACTGGATTCATAGATTTATAAAAAATACAGCTCAAAAACAGGCCATTCAATCCAGCTGGTGCTTCTACATCACACTTGAGACTTCTTAGGAGCCTGTCAAGTTTGTGGAATTAGATCATTAAATGGCTTGGGGGTAGGAAAAGAGGAGGGGAGGAGGGTTTAAACAGTAAATGTTATTTCACACAGTATTCAGTGCCGTGTCGTTCTGATACATATCTCAGAGTTATAGCCCAGACTTGGAGTGTCCTGAAGCTGTCACACTTCAGAGTTGATTTTTAATTGTACAACAACCACCTGCATTTATATAGCGCCCTTTACACAGGGTAGCATCTTGGAGCACTGAATAATGTCATAAGGAGACACCAAGCCGGCAAAAAAGGGATGTGAGCATAGGCACAGTCAAAGGGGAAAGTCTTCAGGTGTGATCTGAAGACAAGTAAAGATGGGACAAGGCAGAAGATTAAGACAGGAAGTTCCAGAGTGTTGAGGCATAATGTGGAGTCCTGTAGCTCAGTGGTTAGAGCACTCGCTTTGCAAGCGAGAGACCTGAGTTCAATTCCAGGCAGAGGGCGAAACCTTGGGCAAGTTTTCTTACTCCACACGCCTAATAATAATCCCTCCAAAACCAAAAACAATAATAAAAATTGGTCATTTTTAATCTACGACTGTTTGTGGGACATTGCTGTGCGCAATTGGCTGCCGCGTTCGCCCACAAATATACAGTCAATTCACTTTACAGTGTGTTCTGTGAAGCGCTTTGGGACGTCCTCCCGACGTGAAAAGCGCTATATCAAATGCAAGGATTATTATTATTATTATAATGGCTGAAAACACGGTCACCAATGATAGAGAGGAGGGTTCGACGGACACCCAGGATGACAAGCCAGCTGAGAGAAGAGGGTGGGAGGAAGAGTTGGGGTGCGAGAAGGTTGGAGAAGTAGGGAGGTGCCAGGACGTAGAAGTGATTTGTAGACGAGTCTGAGGATCTTGAAATTCTGGAAGGTGTTTAACAAAGTATCAAATGTAAAAAAACTAACGTCACAGGGTATCAAGACAAAGATGTTTGCAGACTTACTTTATACCATTCTACAGTATGTGCGTGTTTAGAAGTTGCCTTCAGTCCAATGTTCAAAAGGGAAGTATGGTTATTTTAGCTCCCTAACGCATACTCTAAAAAAGGTAAATCACTTTTTATTTTTATAGCAAATCCAAAATGCCCGATAGTAATAAATATTTTCGAAGGTATTGATTGTTATTTTTGTAAGCAAACATAACAGCCATTTTGCTCACAGGAAAGTCCCACAAAATGCCATTGAGGTGAATGACTGATTAATTAATGGTCAGGAAACTGTGAGAAACTCCTTTCTGTATTTCCATTGGTGAGCAAGCTTTCAACCATTTGCCCCCCACTCTCTAAAATTCTTTCCCTTAGTCCCTCTGCCTCTCCTCTAAAGCCGGCTCTCAGACCTACCTTATCGGTTGCACTTTTGGTCACCTTTATCCCCTACTCCTCTCACCCCCCCACCCACAGCTCAGGCTCCCAGTCAATTTTGAGACATCTTCCTAATGTGAAAGCCATAATAACAATCTAAACTGTTGTATCTCTTTTTTTTCATGTGCACAATACAGTATCTTGTTAATGATACAAATGACACATCAATAACACAAAGGGACCCAGGATCATTCCTCTACATCTTAAACAAATCGCAGATCCTCTATACAAGTAACATCAAACTGCAAAAAGCAAAACAGCCTGGTATCTGGTCCTGTGACAATTCTGTCCTCCTTTTCCAGAACGAGTGGAATAAACGGGAAGCTGTAAATATTCTAATTGGCGCCCAATGCAGCTAAAGAAATGTCCCTGTGCTTGAGAAAGACACGTCATTTACCGAATGTTAAAAATCAGTCCGTGTGTGTGAGACTGGATGGGAGGAAGCTGGAAGTAATACTCAGGTCCCTTTCAGTATTTTGCCCCCTCTGCTGGCTAGCCCACAAAGCACAGCAGAGGCATCTGCCCTAGTGCAGGCCTGGTTTCCAAACTGCAGAGATACTGTGGGCTTGAATGTAATGATAGTCACGATGAAGAATTGGGAATGGGTGAAGTTGAACAGCCATTAGAATTAATGTTAATTCAGATACAGACTTCTTTTTGATGCATAATTGAAACAAGACCCAGGTTGCCGGATCACTGCCAAAGTGTAGGAGGCCTGAGCACATTACACACAGAGTTTACATATGACAGACAAGCAACCACAAGCGGAGAACCACCCTAAACCATCAAAACAACCCTGAGATGGAGCTCTCACTCCACTGCCAGCAAATTGGGATGGACAGATGTGCTGGCTATAAATTATCAGGAAAATAAACTGCTGGCACGTGGAGGCCTTGAAGGCATCAGAGACAGAACCCAATCCAGCTCTGACCAGCTCCTCGTTCCATTCCGTGCACTAGAGAAGCTTGACAAGGGCTGAAAAGGGAGGGGAAACACTAGCAACATTTCCTGTCTGCACATACTCTGTATAAACAGCTGGAATAGGCTAGAACTGAGACTTCCCTAACAGATAATTAGTGAATGTGTTATTCAATCTGTGGTGAAACATCACATCTTTCCATCTACTCGTAAAGACTGGCTGTGGTTTTGAACCCCTGTCTCCCATTCCCCCATCCCTGCTGTTGCCCCAGTGTGCATTATGGTTAGAGCTGAAGCCAGTTCTATGATTTTTACACAAGAACCTTCGCAGATTGACTTCAACCGTATACCATGAAGTGGCATTAATAGGTGATTGAAAACAATTAAAGCAAGGTGGGATTCTTTGGGTCTAAGCATTGTACTAACGTGGGGCTGGACAATCATAGTCTTTAGGAGTAGCGAACACATTGAATGTTTCAGCAGGGAATCAGCAAACTATTTGATAATGACCAAATCGGTTATGAAACATCACATTCTTAACCCCAAATGGAATGCATCAAGGATTTTCAGCCAGTTATTAAACAGATCAGATTTAGATCTATTCGTTATTCCCCAAGGGGATATATTCAGGCAAATATTCAGGTACCTTTGGGACTATATTACTTAGGCAATTCTGTGTTTAGTGAGGTTTACTGTCACTAAACATTGGATGGAGCTATTTTAAATCAATTTAGACATTGTACGATTAGCAACATAGTCAAGGAGAAGGAAAATGGCGTATCAGCACTCAAGATATCTCAAGAGGATCAGAATCAGGTCAATCCTCTTGGTTGTCCATTTCCTGAGCCAGGTAGCTCTTCAGTACTGCAAGTCACTGTTGATGACAGCCTAGCAAGCCTGGCTCATCTGCAGGACCTAGAAGGCAGACGAGTTATTGTAGGGGCAGAGATTCTTCCTGCTCAGGTCCTGTTAGTCCCGTAAGCCAGTCGATGCACAGGGTCATCCTAGCTGAACAAGCAGCAGGAAAGCTTGCCAGATAGTGTTCTCAGTGGCAAGCTATGCATTTTTGGTTAGACTCCAACAGGACCCCAACACACACTCTGGGGTCCTCAAGGTTTGGCTCTTGCCAACTTGTGTTTCATAATTATCAGGAAATAGACAAACAGGATGTCTCCTTCCAGGGAGACTGGGCACATTCCAATCCAATACATGAGAATTTCCATGTGTAGGTGGAATGTATGGAACTCTCAGTCTGGTTTGGATACTCTGAAGTATGGTGACGGGTTTCCACATATGTCGGACATTTTTCTGACAAAAGATGAAACACTATGTGGAGGGAAAGTCAAGTCAATAAACAAAGCTATGTTTATTTACCAACACACAGAGGTTCAGTTATTATGGTACAGATGCAGTTAAAGGTTAGTTAAAACCTATAAAAAGTATCCACTATAATTCAACAGCAATTCGCATTTAGATATATTCCTCATTGTCCTGTTTGACATGTGCAGTGCAGATTGTATTTGCAGCTCCCTGCATCCCACAGCAACTCAGTTCTTACACAGGTTGTCTTAAACAGAACCTGCTGGTTTTGACTTTAATCCATTTTTATTCACAGGATATTCTGCTGCCGGCAGTAGCTCCTGATGAAGGTCTCATTTTTTTGCAATCCTGGTCCGGCTCTCAAGGGAAATCTCTTTTTCTCTCAAACAGATACAGTAGCTACAAACATTCTATTTGTCTACAACAATGATGTCCAACCCATGGATCATGGGCTGGAAATGACCCGCAGGGCAGTCAAGACACGGCTTGCCGAACACTCGACTAGTTTAGGTGAATCTGTTTTGAATCAATGTTTTGTTTCCAGTAACTACTGAGTGGGGATGTTTATAGCGTGGCCATAAATCAAGAAATATGCAATCAACAAAATGTATTTGGTCTACCAATGGTCTACAACCTGCTTATTAAATCCAGTTTACTAGGACTCCAGGAAGTGTTTGGAGGATGTCCCAAAGTTCCCAGAATTGCTGTAGGTCTTACATAGCTTCTTTTACATAGGTGCACATCTCAAAATGCTTTCCAAAGACTGAGTGGGGAGCCCGAGCTGAAAGAGAGATAAGGGGGTGGTGGGTGGGGGAGGAGTTGGCCAAAGGCACAGTTGAAGAGATGAGTTTTGAAAGCAGAGAGAGAAGGAGGGCAGAGTAAGAGTTGGACGGGTGTTGAAAACAGAGATAGTGGTAGCAAGTGAGACAGAGGGATTTCAAAAGGGAGGTGCTGAGGGCAGACTCAAAGTGGCTGAAAACTTTCTTTACTAATAGTGGGGCAGAGTGGGCCGAGGATGTAAGGCAGGCTAGAGGTAGCAGGGTGGAGGGCAGTTATCAGGGTAGTAGGATCATTAAACCATTAGATGCACTCCTTATTTGTGGAACCTCTGGTATTTGGAACAGACAACAATAATATGAACAATCCTTACATTTGGTGTAGCACCTTTCATGCCAAAGCACTTCACAGGTTATACTGTAAAGTGCAGTGACTGTGTGTTTTGTGGGCGAATGTGGCAGCCAATTTTGCGCCACAGCAATGTCCCACACAAGGCCATGAAGTGAATGACCAAC
Source organism: Callorhinchus milii (assembly GCF_018977255.1). NCBI lineage: Eukaryota > Metazoa > Chordata > Chondrichthyes > Chimaeriformes > Callorhinchidae > Callorhinchus > Callorhinchus milii. The sequence goes on along the minus strand of NW_024704742.1, from coordinate 31,967,219 downwards.
TTTTCTTTATTTTAGCGGATTGTTAACTCCCTACACTTTTCGAACAATGCCATGGGATCTTTAACATCCACCTAAATAGTCAAACGGGGACTCGATTTAACATCTCATCCAAAGGATGGCACCTCCAACAATGCAGTACACCCCTTGCAATACATTGGAGTGGCCTCTTTGGTTTGTCAACAAACTGAATGTTTCTTGATTGAATATTTCTTGATTTATGGCATAAATCTATGTTATTTCTATGACTATTTTGTTGGCAAAGCAAAAAGTTTTTTTGCGGGGACTTGAACCCACAAACTTCTGAAATGGAGGTGAGAAGGCTACAAACTGAACTAGGCTGACACAATCATGAGCACTTACATAGATTGTACAGATTATACAGCACGGAAGCAGGCCATTCGGCTCCACTAGTCCGTGCTGGTGTTTATACAGTACTCCACATGAGTCACCTCCTGAAACCAGATGTTTCACTTTGTTGCCAGATTCAGGTTCCTGTGATCGTCAGGCACCTCTCTTTTCAGCCTATTTGACTGACTGCTGGGTTCCTGACAAAGGGTTGTCATCCACTATCCAACATCTCACTCAAGTGACAATTCTTCACATATGGTGTCTGCTGGCTACATAACCAGAAGTGGGAGTGGGAGTGGGGGCGGGGGGGAGTGGGGGGAGAAACAGGGAAAAAAGAGGATTATTGCAGAGCTCAATACTGTGCACAGCCAATGTCCACACAGACATTTTGATTAAGACAGAGATCACTAGAGAGATTATTATTTCCTCTCCGATTGTACCATCTATTTATTGTGCCACTTAAGATAAAGTAATGCACCACAGACATGAGACCTCCTGTTTGACCAGTTTAATCACATTGGACTGTGGCTTTAGTGAGCACTTTTATTAGACTCATGCTAAACCAAAGTTGAAATATCCTTAAATCTACAGCAACAACTTGCATTCATATAACACCTTTTGCTATAACTCTGTTCCCTCCGCTCAGCCGGCTCCGGCCTACTCTACGTCCCCTGACCCACCCACCCCACCATTGTTGGGAGAGGCTTCAGCCACTCTGCCCCCAACCTCTGGAATTCCATCCCCCAATCACTCCGCCTCGCCCCCTCCTTAGCCTCCTTCAAGTCCCGCCTCAAGACCCTCCTCTTCGACCATGCCATCGGCCACCCCCCTTCCCCTCCCTTCTCCCCCCCTGACCCCAGCTCGGGTCTGAAATGCTGTACACTGTCCAGCGCCTTGGGATGTCCTCCCGAATTGAAAGGCACTATACAAATGTAATCTTGTTGTTATTGTTGTTGTTTACGCACTCTAAGAGTGCTTAAATCAGCTCATATTTAGTATTAAAACAAATAACCAAATTAGTATGGCCATATTTCTGCCCTTGATGCCCCCTTAAGTGTTGGCTTTTGTAATAACTAAAATTTATATAAAATAATAACATTATTTCTCTCATTTGATATAGCACTTTATCATATCAACAAAACATAGGGGGCCACCTCCACCAGCCCCTTTCCATTGTTTGGTGTCCAACCTGGTCTCTGTCAAGCACTCCGAGAGGTTACCCTGTGCGAAGGGGCACTGCATAAATGCAAGTTGTTATTAATATAATTTTCTTGTTTGGGGATGGTTTGATAGACTTTAATGATAAGAGTGAGGCTGTATATAAATGCAAGTTGTTGCTGTTGTATGTGATTGCACCAGCTCCTGCAGTAACCAAAGAAGAACTCACAGAGCAAACTGCAAAAGAGCTGGAACTTCAAATCCTGTTCTGCATTGGGTAGAAGGTCTGCTCATATCTTAACACACTGTGCATAATCTGAACCGTCGTGCCCCTAGGGGAGTGGGTAAACTCTGATCAGTATTGTCAAGGAGAAATGTTCGGGAACACAGGAATCTAAGGGTTGAAGTTCCACATAGTCTTAACTTGTAAGACTATTCCATCTCGTGTCGGAGCTGTGTGTAATGTAATTTCATGTTTAATTCTATGTAGTTCTACGTTTAAATATTAGTTAAGCTACCAAAAGATGTGTAAAAAAAACCCAGAGTGAACTAGCAGTGACATGGTTAAGGAGTTTTGCTGGAAAGTTGTTGTTTAGAATTGTTTCATTATGTGAACCACTCAAAAGGATACTGTGTCTTTTTTTACAGATGCAGATGGAAGCCGATAATTTAGAGGTTTTGGAAACTGTGGCTTATTCTTATCAGGCACATACACCACAGTGAAATGTGAGGTGCTGGAATGTTTTACTGTCTGTGACCCTGGCTGTCAGATTCGGAGATGTTCAGCTTGAAAATACTGCAAAGGAGTTTCACAGAGGAAGAAGCAAAGAATGCAGGTCCCCGGTTCATCTTCCAAACAGACAGATAATAAGACAGAAGCACTAGACAACAATCAGAGCAGATAGCGAGTCAGTTTTGTTGTTGAATAAACCAACATTGTTTAAGTGTCCCACATAAAGCGTTGGGTGAAGTCACTGTTGGCCAGTATGGGCTCTGACGACGGTATCTATGGTCAGCCACGTTCTGCACACAGGAGATCAGATACCTCAGCTTTGTCATTGAGGTAAGTATAACAGAGAATCGCTGCAAGAATAAGGAGCATTGTTTTGAATGCAGGAAGGGCTGAGGTGGTCAACAGCGGGGGATGTGTGCAAGTTATGACTGAGATCCACAGAACCACCATTAGTGTTGTGGAAACTGCGAGATGAAGCAATCAGCCTGTATGTTGTGCTCTTCAGTATCTCTCGGAAAGTATTTCCTTATCGCACTGCAAGAATCCGAGGCATGAATGCAAATGTAGGGGACGTGAGCATCGGAGAGAGGAGGCCATGTACTACGCTTCCCTTCAGTAAAGAATGGGCACGAAGATTATCTCCCCGTGTCCCGGCAGTCACCTTGTTAGAGAGACAGCCAAAGTCTTCATGTATTTCTGGTTTGCAAGCTAGAATATCTTTCATGCCATCAAAGGTATTGGCAACTTATGCAGGTGTTTTCATATGCTCAATGATGTTATATTCGTATGTTATTATACTGTAAAGTGAATTGACTATATATTTTGTGGGTGAAACACGACAGCCAATTGCACACGGTTGTGTCCCACAGGATTGAGTGACTCAATTATTATTTTTTGTCACGGATTATTACCCCAGGAAAGCGACCCACCAATCAATTAGTAACTGGGTTCTTACTTACTGCTAGGTAAACAGAGGTGTGTGGACTAAGGTTTCGCCTCACCCGAGAATCAAACCCAGTTCTTCTCCTTTGCAAGGCGAGTGCTCTAACCACTACTCTACAGGACTCCACATTGTGTAGATTTACATGTCAGATGGTAATACACGTTTGAGCCAGTTTTGGTTCTTTCCCTGTGTTCCTCAAGAAAATATCTTACGCCGGGTACAGTTCCACATGTGCCAACCGCCCTCTGATATCTCACTCAAGTGGACGTTCTGGTGGTCTTAGTTGAATAGATTGTGTTGCAGTTCTTAAGGAAAGCAGCTTTGCGGTCAATAAAGCCTTTTCTGCTAAAGATCTGGGTGCCCTATTCCCAAAATGTTCTAGCTCTTTTAACCACCAGTCATTCTTAATATGTGAGCCTCAGCAGTAAGTGTGGCAATATACTCAACATTTAGGACCTTCAGCAGTGAATCGATCCCCTAGCAAGATACTCAACAGTTAGGACCTTCAGCAGATCCTCCTCTTACTCACTATCCACACTCATTCCCATATCAGAAATAACAGTATAATTTATCCAGTTGGTTGAGTTTTGTTTGGGGAAGAATGAAGGAGAGAAGAATTCCATCATCTGCCTCACAGCCTGGCCCAAATGGTGCCACAGCAGTGGAGTCTAGGGTACCACCCTGATGAAAGAATGCTATATGATGGTAGGGAGCTAATCTGTCTCAGTGTTCCAGTCGTACCCTAAAACCATAGAAATTTATTCAGTAATATGTGGGCAATTTGCCCACGGTAACGTCCCACAAACATGACTGAACAATTTTATCTGGGCATTGCTGGCCTTGGCGCTGTGGGAAACTCCTTTCTCTTTTCAAATACTCCCTCGGGATCTTTAACATCCACCTGAAAAGGCACAGACGGAACCTTGGTTTCATGTCTCATTTGAAGGACAGCACCTCCAACAATGCAGAGCTCCCCAGCATATGCATTGTAGTATCAACAGTAACAACAACAACAATAACAACTTGGATTTATATAGCGCCCTCCACGCCGGACGGCGTCTCAGAGCGCTTCACAGTAACGGATCCCGGGACCGAGCCACGGGGAGGGGGAGGAAGGTGACCAAAGGCGCGGTCGAAAAGAAAGGTCTTCAGCCGAGACCTGAAAATAGGAAGAGAGGGGACAAGGCGAAGGGAGTGAGGAAGGGAGTTCCAGAGCCTCGGGGTGTAATGGCTGAAGGCACGGCCGCTGATGGTGGAGCGGAGGATTTGGGAGACAAGGAGGAGGCTAGACCCGGTGGAGCAAAGGCAATGGGCACTGTTGTGAGGAGAGAGGAGGTCAGAGAGGTAGGGGGTGCAGAGGAGTGGAGGAATTTGAAGACAAGGGTAAGGATCTTGAAGTCGATCCTCTCTGGGACAGGCAGCCAGTGCAGTCTGGTAAGGACTGGGGTAATCGGGGAGCGGAGTTTGGTGCGGGTAAGAATGCAGGCAGCAGAATTCTGGATGACCTGGATTTTATGAATCGTAGAGGAGGGAAGACCGGCGAGGAGGGCATTTGAATGATAACAGCCGAGAGGTGACAAAGGCATGGACCAGAGTTTCGGTTCTGGGATGACGTATTGGCAGACACGGGCGATGCGTCGGAGGTGGAAGAAAGCGGTGCTGGTGAGGGACCGGATGTGGGGGAAGGAAGGATAATTGGGGGTCGAACCTGACACCCAGGTTGCGTATGGGTTCGGAGAGTTTTAGGGGGAGGTTGGGTAGGTGGAGGAGGTGAGAACCATGTGATTTAAGACGTTGATGAGAGCCAAAGAGTATGGCTTCCGTCTTGTCAACATTTAACTGAAGGAAATTCACGCTCATCCAGCTCCTGAGGTCTGACAGGCAGGCTGACAGAACATCAGGGTACTGGGGGTCACAAAGTGAGGTGGAAAAATAGAGCTGGGTGTCGTCCGCATACATGTGGAAGTGTACCCCATGTCTGCAGATGATGACATCCCCAAGAGGGAGCATATAGATTAGGAAGAGGAGGGGGCCAAGGATGGATCCTTGGGGTACCCCGCAGGTAACCTGGTGAGAACAGGAGGAAAAGCCGTTTGTGCAGATGTACTGCTGGCGGTTCGTGAGGTAGGACTCGAACCAGGCGAGTTCCGTCCCACTGAGGTGGATGACAGAGGAAACGTGGTGGAGGAGGATGGCGTGATCGACTGTGTCGAAACCAGAGGAGAGGTCCAGGAGGACAAGGAGGCAGAGGGAGCCCCGGTCACAGATAGAGAGGATGTCGTTTGCGACTTTCACAAGCGCAGTCTCTGTACTGTGGGCAGGGCGGATACCGGACTGGAGGGTTTCGAAGAGGGAGTGGGAGAAGAGGTGTGTGTAAAGTTGATTGACAACAATGCGTTCTAGGACTTTTGCAAGGAAGGGTAAGTTTGAAATGAGGTGGTAGTGGCTGGGGTTTGAGGGATCCAGGTAAGGGTTTTTGAGGAGGAGGATGATGACAGCAGTTTTGAGGTGGGCAGGGACTGATCCAGAGGAGAGGGACTGGTTGATGACATCAGCCAGTAGTGGGCAGAGGAGGCGGAGCTGGGTGACTAGCAAGTTGGTGGGGAGGATTATCTTTTGACTCCAAGATGATGTTGGAGTAGAAGGCTGTTTTTGCACGCGTCAAAGAACGGCGGTAGCTGTGGAGATGCTCGAGCCACAGTTGGCGGTGAACTGTCAGACCAGTTTTCTGCCATCTGCACTCGAGCAGCTGGGTTTGGGTTTTTAGAGAGCGGAGATGACTGTTGTACCAGGGGGATTGGGTGGGTTTGGAGATGGTACTGGATTTCAGTGGGACAGGAGAGTTGAAGGTGGAGGAGAGGCGATCATGGAGCAGCTGGACGGCTGCTTCAGGATCTCTGGGGGTGGAAGGTCAGAGTGATAGGATATTTGAGGATGCGAGGGCCTTTGTGAGGGTCTCAGGGGGGTAGCCTTTTCCACGAGCGGTAGAGTATGGTTGAGGGCTTGTTGGAGGAGAGAGGGATGTGAGAGGACAAGGAGATGAGGATGTAGTCTGAGATGGCCTTGTCAAGTCGAATGCTCAGGTCGAAAATGTCAAGGCCGTGGGTGATGACAAGGTCAAGGGCATGACCACGGTTGTGGGTCGGTTAATTGATATGAAGGGTGAGGTTTAGGGAGGAGAGGAGGGCAGTGAAGTCATAAGATGTCAAACTGGATTGTCAGTCTACATAATCTATATAGTCACTATGCTTCACAGTAATGACTGTTAAGTGCTTTGAGATATTTCAATGTCATAGGCATTATATCAAATGCAGGGTCTATTATTATATTCAGCTGAAGTATGAAACACACCCTTATAGGAATACATATGTAATCATTACAGGATAACTGGAATTGAATCTGCGATGAAGTGAGACTGCACTGTGTCTACAAATTGTATAATAGATATTGTGTTGGCAATGTTTTCCAAACAAATTCAATTCAGTACTACTACTACTATTAATAATAATCTTTGCATTTGATATATCACGTGTTCGAGATGTCTCAAAGCGCTTCACAGAATATACTGTGAAGTAAATTGATTGTATATTTTGTGGGCGAAACTTGACAGCCAATTGCGCACAGCAATGTCCAACAAACAGTCATGGATTGAGTGACTGATTGAGTGAATTTTTTTAAAACTTATTTTATTTTTGGAAGGATTATTACCCCAGGAAAGCGATCCACCAATCGACTGACAACCGGGCTCCTATTTACTGCTAGGTAAACAGAGTGTGTGGAGTAAGGAACTTACCTAAGGTTTTGCCCTGCCCGGGAATCGAATCCAGGTCTCTCACTTGCAAGGCGAGTACTCTGACCAATATGCGACAGAACTCCTCTGCGAATGTATACTCTTTATCAGCCTATATCACTAAACTTCCCAGTCTGTGTCTTGAGAGGAAGGCACTGGGAACATCAATATCACTATACAAAGAAATCAGACAGTGTCAATAGGAGACAAGCAGAACGTTTTTTGTTAAGAAAGAAAATCAACATCTAAGAGTTGTATTAATTTCTGTTTCACTCAGTAATTTTTAACCCTTTAGACTGCTGGCAGATAAAGGGAAGTAATTGTCTCCATAGGCTGACTAATTTTTCACTGTGGTCCTGCAAGTATCAGTACAATAACAGTAATAAAGCTACGCACATAGCTTAATTAGATAGTTTCAGGAGTAACTTTGTTGCTGTATCTTTATCCATCGAGGATATCAAGGAAAGCAAAGCCACCATCAATGGTAGACAAGCTGAAATGTTTTGAAGAAAACAGAATCACCATTTATGAGGTAAATAAATTTCTGCTCCACCTAATGATATCAAATCTATAACAGTAATAACACTACTCAAATAGAATAGTTTGCTTACAAAGTACAATCACAACACTTCACAGTAAAGATTCTGTGAAGATTTGTGAGACTTCCTCCTAAAGTTAAAAGTGCCGTATCAAATATAAGGATTACTATTATGGAAAAATCCTGTGAAACACTTTGAGATATCTTCCAGACATGAACGACGGTATATTAAAAGTAGAGATTTTATTATTAAAAATTCTGCGAAGCGTTTTGAATTGTTTCAATTATGTGATAGGGCACCATATAAAATTACAAAGATTATTAATACATAATACCTATAGAGTTTTTAATTAAAATTGTTAAACACTCATTTTTTGCCCTATTTTTAATTTCTTCCTTTTCTTTCCAATTCATATTGTCCTTTTTTTAAACAAAATAATTTTACATTTTCTGCTATTCAATCTAACATAATTCATGTTTTTACTGTCTTGTGCCTCTAAAGAGGTAACTGAAATTTTCAATTAGAGCTTTTCATCTTCCAAACCATTCAACCGAGCCCAACATTCCAACATGTATATAAAATCTTATAAATTGATGTCACCTCCAGATAAAAAGCTTGTCATTCACTTCAAGCCCATCTCAAGACCTTCCTCTTTGACTGTGCTTTTGGTCATCTTTGCCCTCCCACCCACTTGGCTTCCACCCCAGCTTGAGTGCCACTGTTGAGCACTTTGAGATGTCCTCTCCACGTGAAAGACACTACACAGATATAAATTATAGTAGTTTGCATTGTTTGTCGGACATTGTTGTGCGCAAACAAATCCAGCACAACTTCCACTCTTTACCAGCCTACACCGTAAAACTCTTTACCAGTAGCTCCGTGTTTCTAAAGCTAATATGGATTCTGCTTCAATCACCACTCCCAACAGGGCATTCCATATCCTAACCACAGTACACTACTGTGTGTGAAAAGGTACCCCAGGTGTGAAGGTGCAAACCTGATCTCACAGTGTTGCGGTTTTTGAAATCTCATTGCAATAAATTATTCACTGAACAGCACAATTAACAAGAGGTTTGACATTTTGAGTAATAATCAATAGTTTGGAATCACAGGTACAACAAAATAAACAAATTGCTGCAATTGGATACATTCACCTCTAAACTGATGCTCCAATGCAGTGCTGGGGCGGGGAAGTGTTGCATTGTCGGAGGTGTCGTCTTCGGATGAGACATTAAACTGAGGTCCCACCTGTTCGAAAACAGAGAGAGCTGAGAAAACTCAGCAGGTCAGGCAGCATCTATGGAGAAAGGAAAGTGAGTCAACGTTTTGGGTCCACGGCCCTTCATCAGAACAGGTGGACGTTAAAGATCCTATGACACTATTCAAAAAGATAGGGGAGTTTCACCTGGTGTCCCCTGGCCAATGACTTACTCCATGGCTGTTTGTGGGACCCACAAATACACAATCAATCCACTTTACAGTATACCTTGTGAAGAGCTTTGAAATGTCTCGATGACATGATAAGGCATTTCAGTCCTTTCCACTGACTGCCACTGTCTGCCAGACCACAGAGAGCAGGACACCCAGTGAGGTGTATGGCTGAGGAATAACTCAATTTTGATTTGTAATTCCCTTTCCCAACTTAATTTAAAATCTTGCTGCCTGGCAGTAACACATATATATATATTGACTCTGGCATTTCACTGAGCCGCGGTAACAACGAGAGATAACAACAATGGCAACTTGGATTTATATAGCGCCCTTCAGGCTGGGTAGCTTCCTCTCAGAGCACTTAAAGACAGGGTTACAATCTGACAGGTCTCGTACGTATCCTTGTGTCATAGGACCTGAAAATGCAACAGCTTCAGTGTTTCCATTTCCTCGTGGTCATGTCATTGAAGTGGAGGTTGGAAATAAACAGAAACTCTCCTAACAAAAGGGCAGGGTATGAGCAACGCTGGTGGACTGAGTGCATAAAGTGGTGTGTGCCTGGAGGCCAAATATTGCTCCTTTCCGCCCAGTACTGCAACAACTCATGGCCAGGCTGTTAACTGATAGCCAGGGAGGAAAGAGGCTGTGAATGAAAGGGAAAGCTGAGCACAACTCAACTGTCAGCAAAGGTGAGGGGTTAATTCAAGCCTTTGTGCTCCTGAAGTGAGAAGAGACAGCTACAGCCACTTTCTCATTTGAGCTCTCGCCTCCCGACACAGAGCTCGGGGGGCTGGGCGGGCAAGCAGAGACTCTGGGGAAAACTGTGGGGCTTTACTTTTATTTTTACTTCTTCACTTAGCCCGTGCCTTCCTGTGTCTTAACTAGGGAAGTGATAACAATCCTTCCATTTGATATAGCGCCTTATCACGTTGTTCAGACATGTCAAAGCGCTTCACAGAATATACAGTGAAGTGAATTGACTGTATATTTTGTGGGCGAAGTGAACTGAACTGTGGGTGGGTAAGTGACCGGGCCAGCTCCACTGTCTGGTCTCCTGAGACTGTCGGTCTTTTTAACCCAGATTAGACAGCAATGAAGCAGCCTCGTCAGACAAAGCAGACAGAGCGGGGGCTCCTGGGCTGGGAGTTCAGGAGGTGGAGTGAGTGAGGAAGAGGCATGTAACACTATCAGTGCATCTCAAAGAGCCACTGATAATGGAAACCTAACCAAAAGAAAGTCACTCCCAGCCTCTCCGATATATTTATCACCCTGAAAACGGAAAGAAAGAATTTCCAGTCACTTAGACGGGAAAGTAATCTCTGCTTGTATTTTACCTTTACAAAGCAAGGCCCGAGAACACGATTAAAATGTAACAGATCTCAGTGGACTCATCCCTTTTTTTTTCTTCTTTTTTAAATCACTCATGTGAGACAGGCAAAATTACAAGTCGTTTCTCGTCTACACTCTTTTGCTTCATAAGGGAGTGGGGGAGGGAGGGCGGTGGAGGGAAAGCACTCTGATAAACTAGGCTAGTTAAGATCTGAAGATCCATTGTCAGGTATATAAAGAAGGCGACCAGAACAATATGACTGTGTTCCTCTTCTGTGCAGAATCCGCGCCCTGTTGTAAATGGACAACAAAATAAATGCGGGTTCCCCTGTTCACTGATCTAGTTGGCCACGCTATTGTATATCTTGGAAGAAAAACTGGACCTAAATAGCTCCTTTTGCTCAAAATGCTTTACAACAACGACGGGAAATCATAGGGCAGGAAGGAAAGAGTGGGGTGATTGAGGAGTGGAGTCTGCTATTCGTATTGATAGTGATTGGCCCTAATGTGGTTATGGAAGCAGGGTGGATAACAACAACAACTTGCATTTATATGGTTCCTTGAGGTACTCCTAGAGTCTAACCAGCTAAAACTGATTAGGTTACTATTGATATTGCTGTATGGCAAGCTTTCCCGCTGCTTGTCCAGCTAGGACCACCCTACCCATTAGGGCTTTGGCTTGCAGGGTTAACAGGAGCTGAGTGACAGGATTCCCTGTCCCTGGTGACTGGTCTGCCCTTCCAAGTTCTGCCAATGAGTCAGGCTGGCTGGCCTGCCATCAGCAGTGCCCTGGAATACTTCCGAACCTGCTTTGTTCAAGAACTGGACCACCAAGACCGCCACAGAAGGTGGGCATGATTATGACATTGTATTGCCAAACATGCCACTTTGGAGCCTGTTCAAGGAAACCCCATTTACCCCCCCCCCCCCCCAAGCGAGAGATCATCATTAGGTAATTATTTATCATCTGACAAGCACAGGTTTGAGCCCTCACTAAGTGGATGACAGGCACCAGGAGCTGCCTACAAACGCAAGATACTGCAGATGCCGTCAATCTGAAAACAAGAACAGAAGTCGCTGAGAACACTCAGCAGGTCAGGCAGCAGGTCAGAACTGGCGAAGGGTCGTGGACCCGAAAAGTTGACTCACTTTCTTTCTCCATAGATGCTGCCTGACCTGCTCAGTGTTCCCAGCGACTTCTGTTTTTGTTGCCAGGAACTCCCTACTAGCTCCCCTGTCAGCAACACAGCTTAAGCATGAAATGTGTGAAAGCAGTGCCACCATCTTCCTGTTAGCAGCTTGGGCACATGTCCCTTCTACCAGTTGGAGGTACAGATTTTAAGCAGCAGCTGCTTGCTTTTCTGCAAGCGAATCAAGGCGCTGGATGTACGAATGCGTGTTCACGAACTCAGACTCCAGGTAATATTAGTGTGTGTGTGTCTGTGTGTGTGTGTGTGTGTCTGTGTATGTGTTAGTGTGTGTGAGAGAGTGTGTGTGTGCCTGTGTTTGTGTGTGTGTCTGTGCCTGTGTGTGTATATGTGTGGTGTGTGTGTGTATATGTGTGGTGTGTGTGTATATATGTGTGTGTGTATATATGGAGTACTGTAGAGCAGTGGTTAGAGCACTCGTCTCGCAAGCAATAGACCTGGGTTCGATTCCCAGCAGGGCGAAATGTTGGGAAAGTTTCCTTACTCCACATGCCTTGTTTACCTAGCAGTAAGTAGGAATCCACTTGTTAGTGGATTAAATAACGTTTCCTTCCACCTGTTGTACGTAGTCATTGAATGGAATGCACCATTGATATGTGATATAATAAATACATTGAGATGTCGCAAACTATTGCTTTCAATTTTCAACAACATGGGAGCAGGAAAAACATGGGAGTGCCTGGTGGTGAGTAAACAAAGTGGGATAAAGTGAACCATTTAGATGAACAATAAAGAGATTAGCCATAGCAAGAGGGGTGATTGGGGCTAATATCATGTCTGCAGACTATGATACAGTAGGAACCTAAACGAAATTTAACCACATTGTTATTTAACAAACTAGACGTAAACAGAAATTAATGGATAATGTTTGACTTTCACCCCCCCAAAAAATGTTCGATTAGTTAAAGACTGGTCTGAAGGGGCCTAATAATTACTTGTCTGGCTCTGTTCGTGCAACCACAGTGATAATAATAATAATCGTTACATTTGATACAGTGCCTTATCACATCATTGAGATTTCTCAAAGCACTTCACAGAATATACTGTAAAGTGAATTGACTGTGGATTTTGTGGGCGAAACACGTCAGCCAATTGCCCGGAGCAATGTCCCATGCAGAGCCATGGATTGAGTGACCAATTTATTATTCTTAGTTTTTTTTGAGGAAAAGCGATCCACCAATTGACTAACAACCAAGTTCCTACTTACTGCTAGGTAAATGGAGGCGTGTGGCATAAGGAAACTTGCCTAAGGTTTCACCTTGCCTGAGGTTTCACCCTGCCCGGAAATCAAACCCGTGTCACCTCACTTGCGAGGTGAGTGCTCTAACCGATACACTACAGGACTGCATCTCAGTACCTGCCCAAAAGAATAATGTAATTTTTGAAGGAGTGAAAGAATCGTCACACAGACAAAACTCCCCAGAGACATGCCAGGGATGAGATTTAGACAACGCAGTGGTTGCAATGAATACGTATCGTGAGAGTGCAATGATTTCCTCTCAGCATATCTGTGGAAGAGAGAAATCTCCGACTGGAGTAATAATTCTTTAAGGCGAAAATTGCAATCTTGTTAGGGAGAGATAGTTAGAAATTATACGAAACAACCAACAGCGGGCTCCAACCTGGTAGGTAGCTGTGCTGGTTTTGCAATGCCTTTATTTTTAATAGAAGTTTAAAGAGCAAAAAATATTGAGTATTTATGGACATAGTGGATACTACCACAGTCTTGCCCCACCCAACCTTTACAACCTCCTCAAGCCGCATCAACCCGGCCGCCTCCCTTCGCTTAGTGGGCACAGGCATGGTACATATCCCCCACCCTACCCACCCAGTTGGTGGTAAGAAACTACCCAAAATGACAATATTGATGCAAATGGAGGTTCTACGGTCAGCTTTCTACACATTTGATCTCACGGAAAGTGTACTGGCACGAATAGAAGAGCTAACTGAACACAGAGTAAAAACCAGAACTGGGGACGATGGGGTGGTGTAGATTTAGTAGGTGGCAGTGCAAGAATTCTGTAATCGTGGCCATGCTTTCAGCCTATCTGACCCCATTCTCTGGAACTACATCCAGGAGTCCCTCTGACTCGCTCCCACGCTCACCTGTTTCAAGGTCCATCTGAAGACCTACCTTTTCACCGCAGCGCTTTTGGTCATTTTTCCCCTCTCCAACTCCATCATCTCCCACCCCCGGCTCAGATGGCAAGCCATTATTGTTAAGTGACTTGGGATGTGACAGGTGCTATGCAAATGTAAATTTGTATTATATTGTACCATTGTATTAAATGTAATGTTTTAAATCAGACCAACCTGAGACCAGTATTCCCAGAATATGGTTTTCCTCTCCTGCTGAACTTAATTTCTGCCTCCCAGGGCAGCAGGTCTAACTGGGTTTTGGCATAAGCAAAATTCGGGATAGCATTGCAACGTTCCTAAATCGTCACAAAAACTGCGACCTCACAAGGAAGGTGAGTGAAGAACAGTGTGAATAAGGTATGGTGTGAGATTAGAATTAATAAACCACACATTATGGAATGCTGCACATTTATTTAACCCCTTAATTTCAAACAACATACACAGCCGCATAATTTTATAGAATATTCCGCGAAGCGCCTTGAGATTAGGCATGATATCAAATGCAAGGATCATTACGATTATTATTATTATTTCAACAATAGAACTTGACCAGCTGGGTGGAAGCAATCTCACCTTTGGGAGAGAAAGTTGCGAGTTCAAATCTCACGTCGGGATTTTGAGTTACACTTAGCCCAGTCTATTCCCGTTGAGTGCAGGGAGAGTTTCCGCAGCAAATGTCAGAGTTTCCACCCTCTGGATGAGACATTAAAACCAAGGTCCCATTGAGGCAGGAGTTTGAACATTTTGTAAAGATTAATTTCTCCAACAATTTGTGGGCACCAATCCACCAGATAAATTGATCATTTACTTCACAGCTGTTTATGGGACCTCACTGTGTTTGCTTACAAAGAGGCAGCCACCATAGTTGATGTCAGTGACTTGTAATAAAGCACTTTAAGACATCAGATGGTATACATCTCGAACACAGAGATTATCATTAGGAAAGAAATTGTCAGGAAAGACAATGGAAAGCACCTGTGGATCTTGCTGAACGTCCGCAATCTGTCAACTGAGAAAAATGTCCTGTAAATGACACAGAAGAAGAACGTCTCTCAGTTGCGATGAGATCCTGGCGTCCATCCTTTGTGGAGAAGACAAAAACCTTTTGGGCAACAATGCAGTCTGCTCCCATAGTAATAGACATGATGTCATGAGCTTGGCTCCTCATTGCCCACCTGATGTGGGCGGGTGTTTCTCTGTTGTGAGAGGCAGGGCCTCCCGTGTTCACTTTTCTCTCCAATTTTTTTTCACGTCTCTCTTTTCGATTTCAACCTTTTCACGTCACTGTGTTAGTTTCCTGCAAATAACTATTGTTAAGAGAAAACACAGCATTCAGCGGTGAGAATGCTGAAAATAGAAAGAGCACCGGTGTCAAGGGAGCAACATTTGCTGCAAATAATTGGAAATTTGATAGCAGCCATATGGTATTCCTGTGACCACAGTTAATCTTAAATACAATACCTTTAACATTCTCAGAATCAATTCACAGAGCAAATGGAAAGAGCAGATTACAATGTGTCATTGCTAAGCTATATATTGCCCATTTATTATTATTAAACGATAAATGTATTTTTTTGCCTTTGTAACTGCTGCAAAATGTGCATCAGCAACAAGAACTAAACCTGTATAAAGAGTGTCTGCATCTGTTGCTCATTTCTTCTGGTGTCCATTATGATTAGTGTACCATTTCCTTACAGTCAACAGTTCACGTGGATAAGAAGCAGCCTTAATATACAAAGTGCAGCTACAGTTGGTCTCTCCTGGGAGAGGGAGGAGTGAAGCCAAAACTTCCACATGCTGAAAGGTCTATAGAGCAGAGAGAGAGATCACATCACCTGTGTGATGAATGACCCTACATCCGCACTCTGAATACGCTCCATTCCTTCGCTTTTTAAGCGTCTTCCTCATTACTCTGAGAATTACAAGGGCCAAGTGCATACGATCCCTGAAATGAAACATTAGATGATTTTGCATAATTGTTGTGGGTTTAAGCCTTGTCAGCCAGGGAGGGGGAGAGGGAGGGGGAGGGCGGAAACCATCCTTTGAGCACAAGGACAGTGAACTTTTATGGCACGCATTGTCGGCCAGAATTTCTGCTTTGCCTGTCATGAAGACTAATATACAAACAATAGCCAGCATGAGGAAGACATGCTGCATACAGGTGTCACCTTGTTATGAAGATCAAAGATTTGTCTCAGTCTAAAAATAAAATAATAATAATAATCCTTGCAGTTGATATAGCTCCTTATCACATCTCCGAGACATCTCAAAGCACTTCACAGATTATACTGCAAAGTGAATTGACTGTATATTTTGTAGGTGAAACACGACAGCCAATTGCACACAGCAGTATCCCACAAACAGCCATGGATTGAGTGATCAAATTATTATTTTTTTGAATGGATTATTATTCCCGGAAAAGCCATCTGTCAATTGACAACCGGGTTTCTACTTACTGCTAGAGAAACAGAGGCGTGTGGAGTTAAGAAACTGGCCTAATGTTTCGCTCTGCCGGGAATCAAACCAAGGTCCTCTCGCTTGTGAGTGGAATGCTCTAACTACTAAACTACAAGATTCCAAAATAATGGTGGGATTAAGTCTTATTCGGGCAGGCTTTAGGTTTACTGTAGAAAACTTTAGGTTTACTCTGGCAGGCTTTATCATCTTTGTTAATGGGCAAATTGTAACTGAATTTCTCTGAATTTTCTTTGTGCATCCCAGTTGATGCATTTTCTTCTGATCATTGCTACATTTCCTTAGCCCTGCTCAGTTGGAAGTCTTCTCACCCCTGGGTTCGAAGATTGTGGATACAACCCTCATGTTGGGAGCTCAAATTTTAATATAGTTAAATAGTTAGTTGGCTGACACTATGTCCTTCAGATGACATGTTAAATCTGCCCGCCTGTACCTGTGGACTTTAACGATCCCTTTGTAAATTGATGATTTACACTGTGGCTGTTTGTAGGACATTGGTGTGTTCTCACCTTTAAGGCCATCCATGGCCTTACCCCCTACTACCTCTCTGATCTGCTGACTCCCTATCAACCTGTTCGCTCCCTCCGTTCATCGGGCTCCAACCTGCTCCAGTCTCCCGCCCGATCCGCCCTACCATCGGTGGCCGGGCTTTCAGCCTCTCTGCCCCCACACTCTGGAACTCCATCCCACGGTCCCTTCGCCTCGCGTCCTCCCTTGCCTCTTTCAAGGCCGGTCTCAAGACCCTTCTCTTCAACCGTGCCTTTGGTCTCCCTCCCACCTCTCTGCCTTCCCTCACCCCTACGCCACTCCTCCCCCATGCTCGTGCCCCGACACCTGACCGTTCAGCGCTTTGGGACATCCTCACGATGTGAAAGGTGCTTTATAAATGTAATTTTGTTGTTGTTGTGTGCAAACTGACTGGCATGTTCGCCCAAAAATATACAGTCATGACACTTTATAGCAATTACCTGAGATATTTTGATATAGTCTTCATGTTTATAGCATTACATCAAACACAATGATTATTTTATTAGCAGGCTTTAGATATCCAACTTGCCATAAAGTAAAACTCGCATTAGTCTTATCTGCATAAATCATATAATCACCTAAATTGTACATCTGCCTAAGTCCCATGAATTTCCTATAACTTATGCAAATTTCCGGTAACTCATACTTTGTATAATTCATATTAAATGTATGATCCCAACTGATACGACTTATATGAGGTTTACTGTGCTTGTAAGGCAGTTAGTGTGGTTCTGAGAGGTCACGCGAACAGGCATAAGAATGTATAAAGCCAACTACCTGGCTGTTTCCTAACATCTTACTATCAAGTTCACTTGATAAAGAGAAAAAAGGAAGAACTCGACTAATACAAGATGCAGGAGACCCAGCAATGAGCTAATGGTTCCTAAATTACATTTAAAGCTTCACTGCATGCTCAGATACCCCTGCACCCCTTCCATGAGTACTTCATGTCAAGCTCTTTGCTCCATGTACTGCTCAATAAGATGATACAAGGAGGAGAGAAGAGCGAGCCATTAATAATAATAATAATCCTTGTGTTTAATATAGCACTTTATCACGTCATCGAGATGTCTCAAAGCGATTCACAGGATATAATGTGAAGTGGTATGACTGTATTTTGCAGGCAAAATGCAGCAGCCAATTGCGCACAGCAGTGTCCACACACAGTCGCAGATTGAGTGACCAAATTATTAATTGTTGGAATGATGGTAAAGACAAAAAAAGTGTTACATCAAGAATTATTAGTTAACATTAATGCATATGGAGTTGAAAGCGATAGTGCTTGACAGATAGAAAGTTGGTTTGGAGATCGGCAGAGAATTGGTATAAAAGGTATGTTCTCTGGCTGTCAGGCTGTGATAAGTGCTGTCCCCAGGGATCTGTGTTGGGGCTCCATTCAAGATGTCATTCTGGGGAAGGCATTCCCATTCTGTGATGCGACCTTATTACCAGAGGGTGAAATTCCATAGCATTTGATCCCAATTAAAAAACATGAAATGCTGGAGCAACTGGCAACTAAGATACCTGTCACAGTAAAGATCGCACTTGGATAATGGAACAATTCACTCATGTATGTTTCACTATCCAAATTAGAGTATCCAGTGCTGTATCATTATAAAACAAGAAATATCTCCCAATGTTTACACCATGTACTCTGAGCTGAACCTATCAGGATGTCTCGAGAATATTTCATCCTCTAATATAGGTCTGTGAAAGGCTGGGACTTTCTCAATGCTAGACAAGGGAAAACACCACCTCACTCTCCAGATACTCCAAGTAAAACAGAAAACATTATTCTTCCATTTTTCCTTTTATGTTGGGAAGGCATCTCAAAGTGTTTTTTTTCCCTTAAAGGATTTACTGTAAAGTATAAGTGACTGTATGGTCACGCAACTGTAGTGACAGCAATTAAATCAAAAGTTGCCTATTAAAAAATATATAATTCATATCGAGTTTGCACAGAATTCAATCCACGACTCTTTATAGGACGTTGCTGTGCACAATTGGCTGCTACGTTTCGCCCGCAAAATATTCAGTCAATTTACTTCACAATATATTCTGGGAAGCACTTTGAGACAGACGTCTCAATGACGTGGTAAAGCGCTATATCGATTGCAAGGATTATTATTATGATTATTATTATTATAATTTCCTTCCGGAATAGGAATGGAATATTCTCCATTTGCACCACGTTCTTTATTGAGAGGCAAGAGATTCCCCAGCTGCGCACCATCCCCCCACCCACCACCACCACCACCACAACTTTTAAAAATGCACCTCCTTTCTTTCATTGACATCTGGCAATTGACTCTGTACATTTCAATCTATTTGTGTTACAAAGTGAAACCAGAGAAATGCACAGGCGCAGGATATTTATAAATTCATAGTATTCTCAGAATAAATTAAAAACAGAATAATCTGGTTGCATTTTAGATCCTACAACAGAAATACAAATGCTCAGAGAGGGAGAACACTTTCATGCCTTCGCTTTCAACAGTTTGGGAGCGGTTTCCAGATGAGTTGGTTGAACACAAGACTGTTTCACCTCGACCTCTTCAATGTACTTTAATTCCTTCAATTATTGAACTTTCTTCCTGCTGAGTACACTGGACTTTCATTTCTTGGCAGGTTGTCTTCTGCACTTGTCGCTAAATTTACTAGCCTTTGGCAACCAGCGCTTACAATGGGAAATCCCATTCTCAACACTCTTTGTCAAACAGTTGCTGAATGAATCGGTAAGCAGAGAATAATATACATTTGTAACTAAAGACTTTTTTTTACTAGCGGATTTATAATGAGAAATGTTCTTCAATAAGATGACATTGAGGTCTGATGTGTTTATTTTGCAAACAGCAGTGTTGAAACATTTACAGTATATTAGGAAATCCTAGGAAATTATTATAATAGGAAATTATTTATCAGTGTGGAGCAAATGTACAGACATGTGCAGAACAAACTTAATCTATTTGTTTGCAATAAAGTCGCTTAATAATGTTTATTTCTAGATTTTTGACTGTTGAGGTGTACTGTTTCTCTGTAATAGTATTCCAGTCTGATCCCACAATAATAGTAATAATAATAATCCCTTCATAAATACGAATCCTTCTATTTGATATGGATTCTATAATAGCAAAATGTCCCAAGGCTGTAATTACTGTTAAGCATAGTGACTGTATTTTTGTAAGCAAACACATTGGCTAATTTGCACACATCAATCACCCACAAATAGCCATTCGTAACTTGTCAGGATTGTGGCCCAAACACTGGAAAAACATCCATCTCTTTTTGTATTCCCGTGTACTGCGTGTCTCCAAAACTTTAAATATTTTTCTCTGCAAGGAAGGAAGGAAATATTTGGATTTTATATTGCCTTATACTTTGAACATTTTATAGTTATTTACAGTGTTTATTGTCAAGTGTAATATTGTCTAGTTTTTGCATACAAGTGCAGCAACCATTTTGCGCACATTAGGGTCCCACAAATATGAGGTGAATCAGAAGGATGGTTGGGCAGGACACTGAGGAGAAACTCCCTTCTCTTTTCAAGTAGGGGACAATCAGTTGGTTAAATGTCTCATTTGGATGTGAATGCAAACCTGTTGTGCATTGGATCTCTTCCCATGGTACATTCAACAGCAACTCTAAGGTACATCCACTGTCCCTTTCTTAATCACGGACAATGTTTTCTAACACTGTATCCCATGCTTGTAGAAGACTTCCCACTATAAGCATGGAGAGAAACATTGCCTAGCGTTAATGACTAGTGCTCCATGGACCCCGATGTCTCATTATTAGCCATTGCAACACTCTTCTCCTCTAACATCAAATCTTGTCCTATTTATTTCATTGCTAATATATTTTGGTAGTTGTCACACTGCTCAACCATAATGCCTCTCAGACCTCTCAAATCACTTCCTGATGGCCTAGTGGTAAAGGTCATACAGGCTGGAAAATCACAGGTTTAAATTCCAGTCTATGTTAGGCTGGATTTGACTTGAAGCTACAATTGGCCTCAATGTTCTGGGTTATGGAGGAGATAATAGGTCTGGGTTCCTACTCCTATTGCTATCGCTATGGTCGCTATCCCCTTGTCCTTGTGCATACATAAGTGAGGCTTCCTTGGAGTAGAATTGTCTCCAAGGTGACATGTTTGGCAATGGAATATTGGAATTGAAATGAACTTGCATTTATATAGCGCCCTCCACGCAGGGTAGAGTCTCAGAGTGGTGGATTGTGGAGTGAGGAGGTCGGAGAGGTATGGAGGTGCCAGGGAGTGAATGGATTTGACACAAGTGTGAGAATCTTGAAGTTGATCCATTTAGTGATGGGGAGCCAGTGGAGCCTGACCAGAACTGGTGAGATGTGGGTACGGAATTTGGTCCGGGTCAGAATATGGGCAGCAGAGTTCTGAATGAGCTGGATCTTGTGAATGGTGGAGCTGGGAAGACCGGCGAGGAGTGTATTTGAGTAATCCAAGCGGGAGGTGACAAATGCATACACAAGGGTTTCAGCTGTATTTGGGGTAAGGTACGGTCAGAGGTGGGCAATGTGGCAGCGGTGGAAGAAGTAGTTACTGAACCAGGCAGGTCTGCAGTACTCCAAGGCACTGATGATAATAAAACAGACAGTCTGGATGCCATGTCTTGGTGGGTCAGACCAGTCACTGTGAGCAGGGATTCTTCCCACTCAGCTTTTATTAACCCTGCAAGACAAAGCCGTAATGGATAGAGTGGTCCTAGCTGGACAAGCACTGCAAAGTTTGATAGACAGTGCTCTCAATGGCAAGCTATAGGGGTTTTAGTTGGTTAGCAGTACTCCAGTGCACACCCAAGCCTTGTATGCTGTTAACCTGCACCTAATGCTTTCCAGAATTAGGTAAGTAGCCAGAGGTTGTCCACCGCTGCTATTGTGTTACTTAAGGTGCTAAATAGGATAAAGGGAAGGAGTGTACATTACATTCCTGACACAGGGAAATTTTCATGTGTAGTCGGTATACAAAATGGAACTCTCAGTCTATTTTGGATATTCGTAAGGATGGTGATGGGTTTTTACATGTGTCAGACACCCGCAAAACCAAAACTCTCATAAAGCCTTTTCCAGTTTGCCCAGCAAGAACACAATATGGAAGTGTCAAGGGCACTGGATTCATCCAAATCACTCAGAGTTTTCTCAACATTTGAGCCAGAAAGGATATTTATTACCTGTTAACCTGAAATGTTTGCAATCAACTAAATTTCATGATATTTGGATCCAACGCAAATATCCCAAAATTTATCTGACAGCAAGCATTTCCCAAGTTATAGCAAATGACTTACTGAGTGCAACATCCTATGCAGCTTTGTGCCTCTTCTTTTCCAATAGACCACATTTCAAGCCCAATCTCATGCTCTGAATGGAAGACACATGTTTTATCTCTGGTTGCCCATGTGGCCAACTTCCAAACTCCTGCTGACACAGGTATTTTCTCCTGGTTTCAACAGCCCCCATGATTTTATGGGGCCGTGCAGGATTCCTCAGGAATGCTTACTACTAGAATAATAAAACAAATTTACCAAAAAAGTTCCAGCTGCTAGCAGAACTAATTTTGATCACATATCCGTGGGTTGGATCGCTGGAGAATGCTTCAAGTTAACCCTTAGACTGCCAGCAGATCTATGGAGAATCCCGTTGCT
The DNA here is from genome assembly GCF_018977255.1 of Callorhinchus milii. Lineage (NCBI taxonomy): Eukaryota > Metazoa > Chordata > Chondrichthyes > Chimaeriformes > Callorhinchidae > Callorhinchus > Callorhinchus milii. The sequence continues at coordinate 31,944,926 of NW_024704742.1, read as the reverse complement.
GTGGGTTGATTGGTTCTGGTTTGCTGCATGTTCAGTTTGTGTATTCCATTTTTTGTTGTTTATCTCAATATTAGTTGGACATCAACCACCACTTTGCACCACACCAAATCACGTTTTGGTACTGGTGCAAGTTCGCAAGATATTCAGATGAAGAAAACCCAATGGCCTGTTTGACTTCATCCTTCAAACACCCACTTTCATGTCTCGCATTAAAGCAACCTGGATTCAACCACCATTCTCTGTAATGTGTTCCAGTCAAGAATTAACCTTAGGGTTAAGAAATACCCTGAGGTTAATTCTTGACTGGAACAGGTTACAGGCTGCAACTGGAAATGTTTGTCCTGAAATTGCTTTTTGCAACCTTAAACTTGTGTCCTCTTGTTCTGCTGAAAGTACAGTATGAAGGTGTTGTTCTGGGATCATTTTCTCTACCCTATTTAGCACCTTATGTAACGCAATAGCAGTGGTGGCCAACCACTGGCTCTCAGGCCCACGGGGCCATTAAGAAGTGCCCCATAGGAGCCTCTTGGAGATGTCTCTTTTCAGTGATGTAGAGCCCTAGCTTTTCCAGTTGTTCCTCATAGTTAATCCCTCTGAGTATTAGCTTTGATGCTCTCCTCTGCACTGGCTACAGGACCTGGGCAGCTTCCTTATCTCGAACCAACCAGGAATGTACACAGTGGCTAACCAGAGTTGCTTGGTTGCATGTTCAGTAAGTCGTCAGACAGCCATATCAATGGCAAGCTATCTGATTTTAGCTGGTTTTAGCTGGTTAGAATTCAGCAGTTCCAACGCACACTCTGGGGTCCCCATACTTTGTGTCTTGCCAACCTGCGCCTAATATACTCCGGAATTAGATTAGCAGGACACATCCCTCCGGGGAGATAGTGTGCATTCCATTCCAACAATCTATCTCTGGGATTTCATGTGGAGGTGGGATGCATGGAAATCTCAGCTTGGTTTGGATACTTTTAGGCCTAGTGATGGATTTCCGCATGTGTCAGACACCCAGCTGGTCAAAAACAAAATTCAGTAGGAGTATTATATTTTTGTTGTTTATCACAATAATAGTTGGACATTAACCACGATTTTTCGACTACACCAAATCCTGATAAATATTTTCCATGGTGCCCCAAGGGTTAATGTAACCACTTCACATTTTCTAAGCTCACTTTATAAAGCCCACAGAAATTTACAGACATTTATTTTGGCAGATGCGAATGCAAGTAAAGTGCTGGCCAGTTTGGAAAGTGAAAATATCCTTCAGGTCTCAAAGGGAACATTGATGCAAACACAAAACATTGTACTCTGAGTCTGGCAAAAAATTCCAAGCAATTTAATACACATTAGTCAATAAAATTCCACTTTATTTGGGGTAATGTATTTTGCTGTAGCTCATTGGAACAGTTTAGATGTGGTAACATTGGAGACAGCACTAGTATTAATCCTTGTCTAAACTTCTACCTCTGGGACCTGAGTTTGAATATAATCCAAACTACAGTAATAGAGTGAAATTCCTCTTTCTCCGATGACTCTGCAATTGAGGCTAAATCTAGTTCCTCTGTTTAAGGTGGTGAGTGCACAGTACAATTCTACCGGTAATTCAGCATTCTGTGTCAGCCTGGCTTAGTTGGTAGCGCTCTCGCCTCTGAGTCAGAAGTTGGGGGTTCAAACCCCAAGGTAGGACTTGGAACCCATATAGTCTAGGCTGACACTCCAATACAATGTTGGGGGTGTGCTACATTTTTGCTGTCCTTTGGATGAGATGTTAAGCTGAAGTCTTGGTCAAGTGGATGTTAAAGATCCCATGGTTTCATTTGAAAAGAGAAGGGAGTTTCGCCTGGTGTCCTGGTCAACAATCCCCCAAATAAAATTGCTTCTATTTTATTTTTCACCCAGAGCCTAATTAAACACTGGAACCAGGGTTACTGGGAAGGATGGCTGAGGCCAGGATGCAAGACTGATTATAAAAAATAAATTCATGCCATGGTGAGTATGTATACTGGAAGGGTGAGTTCAAGTGAGCTGAAAGGGCTTTCATCATCCAAGCCTGTCTTGTGATATTGTGAAGATATCTTAAGCTTAAAATTCCTAACAAATTCCTAATGAATACAATACAAAATTGCATTTGTATAGCGCCTTTCATGTCGGGAGGTTGTCCCAAGGTGCTGGACAGTCAGGGATTTGGACCCAAGCTGGGGAGGGGCAGTGGAGGGGAGTTGGGATCAGGGAGGGTGGAGGGCAGAGAGGGTAGGAGGGTGGCCAAAGGTGCAGTCGAAGAAAAGGGTCTTGAGACATACCTTGAAGGAGGCAAGGGAGGGAGCGAGGTGGAGAGATTGTGGGATGGAGTTCAACTGAATGAATGGCTCAGTTACTCATAACCGTTGGCTTTGTTCCAAGTGGCTTTGTGGCTGGGGCAATGTCCTACCAATTGAAATGAGATAAACAACTGGTGTTGAATGTCAAGAAGGACACTGAGAGGATGTTGTTCAGATCAAACTGACAAGGCAACAGCAGCGAATATCGATGGTTGTGCAGTAAAAGCAAATGCAAAATATCAAAAGCAGTGCTAAAGATCTAACATGTGGATTGGGCCCGCTTTGATCTGCAGTCTGATGCAATGATACCACTGTACTTATGAAAATGTTGCTAGGTACTGTTTTTTATTAAAGAATTTTGATAACATTAACAGTTGATCTTTTAAAAGAATTAATCTCTGACTGATCTCTACCAGTGCAGCCATGAATCTGTCTTCTCGCTTTCTTGTGGGAGATTTTTTCTCTCTCAGCAAATACGTTTATTCTGCCCTTATACCTGATCTTATGTTATCAATCGGAACAAAAATATGGGTGCGTTTGGAGAAAGACAGCACTGTGTTTTGTTTCTGTTTGAAAAAAAAGACTTCCTTCCACGTCTCTGCAGCACATAACAACCTCCATCAGGAATTGGAGCATCTCTCCATTTGAGATAGTGGTCAATGAGCACATCTTTAATCATAAAATAAGCTTTCCATTCATTCGAGTGGAGATCTGATAGCAGAGGAAGCTCTGCACGACCACAAAGTCCCTGATATGTTGTAGCAGTCACACAATAGAACTATATACATAAACCAAGTGCTGTACAAATGCCCACTGGATAAAACATTGTGATGGTTACAGATGGCTGTAGATACCTGACTTTACTCTAAACAGTCTGTTTTGAAGATTATGCCAGTAATTTATTGCAACATATTTTTCCTGAAATAAACAACTAAACAACGTAGTGAGAAAGCTCTGAGCAGTGACAAACTGATTCACTTGGTTCTGGCCTCAGAGATAAATAGGATGTTTCATAGTTGATGGACTTGGAAATGCTACATGTGAAAATAATGTCCAAAGCATTGAGAAAAAGATTGAATTGTCTAACACACTTTTTATTCTGCTTTTATTTTCTGCTTCTCACTTATACATACGGTATCAGCATTAGGTTCAGAAGGGGACAGAAAGGAGAGATTTTTGTTGTCACATTTCAATGTTGCAGAGAACACAAGCATGGCAGTGTGGAATAAGACAACTGAAGTACAATTTTTTTTCTACCTGCCGGAAACGGGTGAAAACAAATTTCCATATATGTTGGGAAGATTCAAATGCCAGCCATTGAAAGATATCAGATGCTACTGTGTTAATTCTCCCATTCTAAAGAACTGATCATTCATTCCATAGCTGTTTGTGGGATATTTCTGAGTGCAAAATTGGCTGCTTCGTTCACCCAAAAAATACACAGTCACTCCACTTTACACTGTGTCCTGTGAAGAGCTTTGGAACGTCCTACTGACATGAAAGATGCTCCACCAAATGCAAGAATATTTATTATCGTGGAACCTGATTGTATTTTAAGGAGCCCTGATAGTTTTGCCTCTGGTACTTTATGTGGTGGATGATTACAAACATTTTTAAGTCACTGTGAAGTTTTTCTCTGTATCTATTCTTCTTGTTTGTGGTGCGCAGATGTAGAGGGAATCCCACCGTCACTGGCATTTTAGCAACCGTTAAAAATGTTCCCAGGGGCGCTTGCACGCTGGCTTCCTGTGTTGAGGAAGCTGGTCAGTCATCACCGAAACTGGAAGTGACAGCAATTGTGCCCTGACAACCCTGAAGTGCTGCTTGGCAGCTCCATTTGTAACATGTCCAATTGTCACACATGGTCTGATTTTATAGACCTAAACCATTGTGTTATAATGTATGGATGAAATGTGTAATGTTTTGTAACAAATCCGATGTGATGATCCAATCTGTTATAAATCATATTTTTCACACTAAGATTTAGTATGCTGAGTGTGTGCTCAGTTGGTATTCACTCCTGTGTCTGCATCTGGGGAACTTTGCAATGTTAAGAGGTGTTGTCTTCACATGAGGCAAAGTCCTTGTCTTATCTTCTGCCTGCCTGCCTGCCCACCTGCCCGTTTGCCTCTCCATCCGTCCGTCTGCCTTCAGATGGACATTTAAGCACTATAGCACTCTGGTGTGACACTGTGACAGTACTTGAATAAATCTAGGGAGTTTCTCCTAGTGTTTTTGCCAACAACCTCTCCGATAAAATTGGGCAATGACTTCATGACTGTTTGTGGGATCTTAAAGGAGCAAATGTTTGCAAATAAGTACAGTCACTATACTTCAGAGTAATTCCCTGTGAAGCACCTTGAGACATTTTGACATGATAAGGCACTATAAGAATCAAGTCCTTTGTTTTATGTGACCTGATGTCCAAACCCAAGCACAGTGCTGGAAGGGGGAAGGAATGATATCTGAGGAAGAGAGGAGACAAGGATTAAACAGTGGAAATTTGATGTTGGAAAATATTCTGGATTTTATGGCTGATTGCCTTTGGAATTAAGGCAAATTCTGCAAATTATGCAAAGCTTTTCCACCAGGAAATCAGTGCTCTGATGAAAACAAAAAATCATTAATAGAGTATATTTATTAATAATATATAGTGTAGCATATTGATAATCTTTCAACTTGATAGAATGCATTATCATGTCTTCGAGACATCTCAAAACACATTGTAGGATTCTTCTGTGAAGTGTAGTGACTGTGCAATTACAGGCAACTGCAGCAACCAATTTGCAGATAGCAATGTCCCACAAACAGCCATAAAGTGAGTAATCAATTTTATCTGGGGGATTGTTAGCCAGAACATTGAGAGAAACGTCCTTCTCTTTTCAAACAGTGCGATTGAATCTTTAACGTCCATGTAAACAGGCAGACGGAGCCTTGGTTTAATGTCTCATCTGCAGGACAACAACAATACAGCACACCCATTCCAGATATGGTTTGTGGAAATGTTTGAAGGTGACTATTCGAAGAAAGTACGGAAAAGCAGATGATATAACAGTGCGGCCCCCAGCACTGGAGCACTGGAATCAGCCTAGACTTTGAGTTCAAAGTCCTGATGTGGGGCTTGAACCCACAATCTTTAGTAGAGTGGGCTTGATGTGTCAAAGGCTTTTTTTGCATTTGAGTCCTTATTTCTGCAAATATACATTGCTTGTCTCTCAGCAAACCACTTATGTTATTAATCTAATATATTCATTCAAACTGAGTAACAAAGGCAGCCCAGTCTCTGCCCAGGACTAGAGGGACACACTTGAGGTCAAATGTCAATTATGCTCAGCAGATTCTGACTCCATCTACTTTCAATCAGGAAATATTTTCAATACTTGAGAGATTGTAATGCGAGTCAACATGAACAATAGCTGACTGTAATGACTTCTCCATGAACCTGGTGAAGGTCAACAGGAGCAGACAATGTATATTAGGAAAATTTACATTATGAACAGTGAATATGCAATTCTCAATTACTGTAACCCATCCCAGTCTCTGAAGTAATGATAATCCTTGCATTTGATATAGCACTTTTCACATTATCTAGACGTCTTAAAACGCTTCACAGAATATAAAGTGAATTGACTGTACATCTGTATATTTGTGGGCGAAATGCGGCAGCCAATTGTGCACAGCAGTGTCCCACAGTCGTGGATTGAAGTGACCAATTTTTTTTTTTTCTTAAGGGATTATTATTGGGCGTGTGGAGTAAGGAAACTTGCCCAAAATTTCGCCCTGCCAGGAATCAAACCCAGGTCTCTCGCTTGTGAGGCGAGTGCTCTAACCACTGAGCTACAGGACTCCTCAGCGGCTAATGCTGGGGGCTGCTCTTTATGAGTGAGGCAATCAGTTGGCCAAATGGTCATTTCACACATGAGCTTTGACCCTATCAATAAACACACAGTTCTATCTCGTGATGGGTAGTGGTTAGGAACTCCTCTTTCCAAAGCAGGAGCCACAGACTAAATGTAACATTTCATTACTTCATGATATTTCAGATTTGCTTGATCTGTATTTATGTGTCCTATTATAATATGCATTCAACCACTGAGCTGTTAAGATCAATTGAGGTAACATTTGCATACATTTGTTTTGCTTTGCATTCCCTACTGAAATGTGTAAATGATCATGTAAATGTATGAAGTGGTGAATATATTCTTCACAGTAATTCATTGGAACAGTGGCCTTATGTTATGTCCTGCACTATAATGCAGATAAAATGTGTGTCAACCTGGCTCAGCTGGTAGGACTCTCATCTCTCAGTCAAAAGGTTATGGGACGTCAGGATTTGAAACCCAAATATTCTGACACTCAATCGGAGGGCTGAGTGTGTGTTTCATTGGTGCAGGTGTTATCCTTCAGAGGGCATGCACCATCAAAATATCTCATAGTGCCAAGAGGTGATATTGCACCTTTCACATCAGTAGGATGTCTTGAAGCTCTTCATAACAGCTACTGTAAAGTGAAGTGACAGTGTAGGCAAATATGGCAGCCAATTTGCACACAACAATGTCCCCAAACAATCATGAAGGAATTAACCAATTAATTTAACAAAATAGAAGGGATTTATGAGAATTTCAGAGTCTGGTCAGTGTGTTAAAGTGTTCTGAACAAGCTGAATGAAGCTATCAACAAATGCCAAATATCCAACTTGGAAATTGTGATATACTGTTATATAAATTTTGCAGATTTACCACACAATAGGGCCTTAGAACCATACTGTAAACTATGATATACTGAGAGCTTAGCAAAGGTACTTCAGAATTAAATCATCTGTGAAGTGAATGGAACTGACATGAAAAGGCGCTATACCAAATGTACGAATTATTATTAGTGCTCTATTAAAATGGACTTGCATAACCCAAGACCATGATTCAGGTTAGCAGGCTGATGTAAGTTATGGGATCCATATTTAAAGCACACAACCTCTCCCTGGGAAAGGTCAGTCATCGTTTTACTGCAAATGCCAATTCAGGGTACAGCATGCCATGTGTGCAATTGGCGCGAATGAAGAGGAAGATCTTCAGACATGCCTTGAAGGAGGCAAGAGAGGGAGCAAGGCGAAGGGACTGTGGAATGGAGTTCCAAAGGTGGGCGCAAGTTTGCAAATAATAATAATAATAATCCTTGCATATGATATATCCTTGCATGTTTTCTAGATGTCCCAAAGCGCTTCACAGAATATACTGTAAAGTGAATTGATGTATATTTGTGAGCGAAACTCAGCAGCCAATTGCATACAGCAGTGTCCCACAAACAGTTGTGGATTGAAGTGATCAATTTATTATTGCTTTTTTCTTGAGGAATTATTATCGGGCGTGTGGAGTAAGGAAACCTGCCCAAGATTTCGCTCTGCCGGGAATCAAACCCAGATCTCTTGCTTGTGAGGAGAGTGCTTTAACCACTGAGCTACAGGACTCCACAAACTGTGCAAGTTGTTTGATGCACTTGATTATAAATTATCTCTGGCTTGCTGAGTGGATTTACAATTTGTGTCTTCTGTAAGGTGTTGGTTCCATAGCTACTATGGCCTCATAAATCTACCATCCAGGTATTTTGTTCAAAAATATATTGTCTCCACCTCCTCTTAGTCTCATTACTACCAACTTCCTCCACAACTATTCTCCACAACTCCTTTTCTGCTACTATCGATACCCTTGACCAGTCAATGGAAGAGTTACGGAAAATGAAATAACAGTCCTAGATGGCTTTATCAGTGATGGTCATGTCCGAGACAGTGAGGCCCTGGGTAATCACCAGGTCGAGGGTGTGACCATGGAGTGGCAGAGTTAACGTAGAGGGAGAGGTTGATTAACATTATTATTATCATTATTATTACTTTAATACCTTCATCTTCTGTCTCAACTACTGCAAACAAACGACGGTGGCTGGACCAGTTGTTTCCATTGTCACTGTGAGACGTGTGCCTCTAACCAGTCCATTAAAACATATTTATAGGTGGTATTATTATATATCAAATATCCCTTAAAATACACCTTGTGGTTCAAATATTCTTGAAAATACAGCAAATGGATCAAACTCTTGTAGAGTTGTATAAAAGGGATGTTCTTACGGATTAAATATTCTCATACAGCATAGGATGTTATGGGTAAGATATTACTCAGTTGTGTTGAGTAGGGATAAATAATTTGAATATCCTACCAGCTCTGATCAAAGTGGCGCAGACCATCTCAGTAATGCTTCTAGATGGTCTATACATATTGTTGCATCCAACCCCACTCCCAGCCTGTCCCCACTCAATGTTACACTTTAGCTGGTTAGACTCCACCAACAACAACAACAACAACAACAACAAGATTACATTTGGGAGGGAGAATGGAGGGGAGGGGAAGGGGTGTGACTGATGGCATGGTTGAAGAGTAGGGTTTTTAGGCGGGACTTGAAGGAGGCTAAGGAGGGGGCGAGGTGGAGTGATTGAGGAATGGAATTCCAGAGGTTGGGGGCAGAGTGGCTGAAGGCTCTCCCGCCAATGGTGGGGCGAGTGGATTGGGGGACGTGGAGCAGGCCGAAGCTGGCTAAGCGGAGAGAACGGTTGGGTTGGTAGGGGGTTAGGAGGTCGCAGAGGTAGAGTGGGGCGAGGCCATGGAGGGCTTTGTATGCGAGGACCAGGACCTTGAATTGGATCCTCTGAAGGATAGTGAGCCAATGGAGTCGGGCGAGAATGGGGAGATGGGGTCACGGAGTTTGGTGCGGGAGAGGACATGGGCTGCAGAGTTCTGGATTATCTGCAGCCTGTGGAGGGAGGAGTTGGGAAGGCCGATAAGTAGGGTGTTTGCATAGTTGAGCCTGGAGTGATGAAGGCATGAACAAGAGTTTCAGCAGCCTGAGGGGTGAGGTAGTGGCGGAGTCGGGCGATGTTATGGAGGTGAGGGAAGGCAGAGCAGGTCATGGCTAGGACATGGGGAAGAAAAAACAGTTGAGGGTCTTTTGTACAGCAAAAATAGGGTACAGCAATACCCAACGCGCACTCTGGGGTCCCAAGCCTTGGCTCTTGTCAACCTCAGCTGTTGTATAATAGAGCTTTTGGAAGTGTGGTCCACAAACTGGAAGCATCTGGTCTCCCTAGACAAGAGAATTACTACCTTCTTTGGCCATGGGTAACTCCTGGAATTTGGGGATTAAACATGTAGCAATAGGACAAAATTATGCATTCTCCACCTTTAGTTTAACTCACATGTTATGTTCCTTCTGGCAGCTCGACTCCCAGTCTGTCCCCTCTCAATTAGACCAGACTGCACTCCCAGTGGCCACACCAGCTGCTTTTTCACAGTTTGCAGATGTGTTTTATTACACACAGCACCTGGCAAAGAATTCTCTTTGGAGTTGATGGAAATTTTTCACATAAATTAAAATTTTCAGAGACCAGGTGCTGGGTTATGTTGTAAATAAATTGAGTCAATAAACTCCTTGGGTTGGTCATACAGGTGGAATATGGGATTGGGTCATGTGGTGTTCGCTAACACTAGTCATCTTTTGCTACATGTTTGATCCCCAAATCCCAGGAGTGGCCCACGGCCAAAGAAGGAAGTAATTCTCCTCTCTAGGGAGGTCAGATGCTTCCAGTTTGTGGACCACCCTTCCAAAAGCTGTATTATACAGGAGCTTAGTCTAGGAACATAAGAATCTTTGACAACACTCTACAAGACAACAAATATCCCAACAGTGCAATCTCTCCTTTTGCAAACTTTCCTCCCCCTTGAGGTGTGGAATATCTTAACTGAGCAGCTACTCTCATACAGCCAACAAGGCTAGATGGATCGCTATGATCTTTTTTGGTCCTTTATCTTTTGTGGTCTATGTTCCTGTATTATTATTCAGTGCAACAGTTTTATAAACCTATATGTGGAAACTCATATGACATGTAATGAATGCAAATATATCAACTTTCCTTGCCTCTTCCTTCCCTTTCTTCAGATTACCCTGTAAAAACCTTCCTTTTCGAACGTCTACGTTGCTTCCCCACTCCTCCCTGCTCAGCATCAAACTCCGTCACTAAGCACTCTGAGACACTACCCCGTGTGAAGGGTGCAATATAATTGCAAGTTGTTGTAAACAATATTACTTGCTCTCAAAACATTAGGAGTCCTGTAGCTCAGTGGTTAGAGCACTCGCCTCGCATGCAAGAGGACCCGGGTTTGATTCCTGGGCAGGTCGAACCTTAGGCAAGTTTCCTTACTCCCCCACACCTCGGTTTATCTAGCCGTAATCAGGAACCCGATTGTTAGTCAATTGGTGGTTCACTTTCCAGGGGTAATAACCCCTTCAAGAATAAAAGAAATTAAAAAAAGTAACTCAATCAGTCACTCAATCCACGACTGTTTGTGGGACACAGCTGTTTGCAATTGGCTGCAGCATTTCTCCCACAAAATATACAGTGAATTCACTTTACAGTATATTTTGTGAAGCGCTTTGAGACAACTCGAAGACGTGATAAGGCGCTATATCAAATGCAAGGATTATTATTATTTGGTCAAACTGTTTGCACCATACGTTTGCACATTATCCACGTTTAGTTTACCTTGTAACTGAATGTGCCCAAAGCTGTCTTAATGTTATAGAATTTTAACCATAGGTTAAAGACCTGTACAGTTTGGACCCTCTCCTCTAGGAATGATCACATAGGTAGTTAATTAACCACATACAGATAATCAGAAATATGATTGAAAAATCACTTTAAAAATGAACATGGTCTGTTTATTCTTTTGGGTTATGAATCCAGACTAAGTTGCTTGAGGGTGTCATTTATTCACCCACAAAATATACATTCACTTTACAGTTTATTCTGTGAAGTGCTTTGAGATGTCTCAACGACGTGATAAGGCGCTGTATCAAATGCAATTATTATTATAATGCAATGGAATACAAATTTTAATTTTTACAGTGCCTTTTACATCAGAGCACTTCCCAAAGTGCTTAACAATAATGGCTTGGCACCCGAGCTGGCGATCGGAGGATAGTGGGGTGGGGAGGGGAAAGATGACGAAAAGCGCATCAAAGCAGTAGGTCGGAGAGATGTAGATAATTTCAAGCAATTGGCTTTAGGATGGTGTTAAAAAAAAACTTTGATTGTAATTTCTAAACCAATCACTTCAACAAATTTGGAAGTTCTACCCATTGCAGACTTTTTATATATATGTTTCCAATTTGATTTAAAGCAGCATAATAGGAAACATCAGTACCTGATCATCTATAAAAACAGGGGATAGGAAGGAATCCTGAATCATACCACATTTATTTTGTCGTTATTAGTTTTCGAAGTATTCCTAATATTATTATCAGTATTAATATGGCTCAGTTGGTAGCATTCTCACTGCTGGGTCAGAGGGATGTGTGTTTAAGCTCCATTCTGGAATTTGAGCCACAAAGTCTAGACTGACACTCCAGTCCTGTACTTCATTGAAGGAGGATGAATGAAGGATTGATTCCCTGGAGAAAATGCTGTTTGCATTGTGGGCCCTTTTGTCGGTAAGATATGTTTTCTCCATATGCAGTGCACTGACTGTAGGGGTCACAGCACTGAAAATCACTGGATTTCCTCTCTTCCCTTTACCAGGGAATTACGACATCTCACCTGCCCGTGGGAACTCCGCTCCCAATCAATCTATTTCCAGAATGCTATTCCCATTGGAATTCCAAAGGGCATTCCATATTAGATTTTCCTATTTAGAAATCCCACATTTTGGCTCTCTGTTTTTCTCAATTGCTTTATAATGAATATCCCAAATTGGATGGTCTCAAGATATTCCCCTGATTATATGGATCTGAGGGCCAAATTCTTCCTACATGCTGAATTTTATTACAGTCAGTACATGCTGCAGAAGGATTCACAAAAGAGATTTAACCTGGTTCTTCCCATTTAGCTGTTGGCTGAGATTAAGCGGCTGTATTTTAAATTGAGAACTCCAAGTGAAAGGTCAAGGCCTACAGGTGGACATACTCTTGACAGGAGAGGGTGAGCTAAACGAAGAAAAAACTGAAGCCAAGCTTGGATTTTAAATAACCTGATCAGGCTTCATCCAAAACAAATTCATATAATCTTGTGAAGGGACGGGTAATTAGCAAGGATGTTACCAGGAATGAGTGAATACAGCAATCAAGAAAGGTAGGTTAGAGATTTTCTCGCAAGAGTTGAGGTAGGGGACCTGAAAGAGGGTGTTTAAGATAAAAAGGATTTAATCAGGTGATGAGATGTTTCCAAAACTAAAGGGCATAAAGGTAAGAGAGTCAGTAGTAGATCTGTAAATAATTTAAGAGAGGGTGATGAGACTGTGGAACTCACTGCCGGAAGTTGTGGTTGAAGCAAATTGAATCGCTGTTTTTAAGAGAAAATTTGAACCATACACGAGTGAAAGGGAACAGAGGGGTTTAAGAGGAGAATAGGAGAGTTTCAGAATGGATACAAGGAAGGTTTTCTTTACTCAGAGGGTAATCACCGACTGGTACAGGTTGCCAGGAAAGGTGGTAGAGGCCAGGACGCTGGACTCATTTAAAAAGCAGATGGATGCTGTGATGGGGGTGATCAGTGTGGTGGATGTTCTGCAAGGATGAGATTCGAAGTTCATCCAAACCGATCTTGTGATCGCGTAGGGAAAAAAAGCTGGGGTACAAGCGATTGGTATACACTTTACATGCAGTAATAATGAATCAGTTCAACTTTACAATAATTCTGTGAGGCGTTTTTAGTTGTCTCAACAATGTGATGAGGCGCTATATTAAATGCAAGGATTATTATTATTATTGTGAGGTTTCTATGTTTCTTTGTGTGGGTGTTGCACCACAGGACTGGATGGAGCACTGCTATCTGCACTACATGCTTGAAGCATGTGCATTTAACCCTGTGGCACATTCTGTCCAGGAAAATTGCTTTAATTGAGTAGCTTTCATAGCATTGAGAATTAATGTGAGTAACTGGACTGGGGAGAGCCCCCTTTTCCATTTACTTGTAATTTGGCTCATTGGTTATTCTGGAATGCAGATATTGTAATGCGTTCCTTTAATTCCCAAGTCACTGTCTGTCTTACAGTGAGGAAATACAGCTATCCTCGTGTCAGGATTTTGACTTTTATTATATTTTTTAAGTTATTTATTTTTTTACATGTAAAATAACATGTAAAATGTCATTGGAATGGTGGCAACAGCTGCCACAAGTTATTGACTTTTGGCTCACTTTTTTGACAAGAATTAAAGCAGTCTGTCTCTCAGACGAAATCAAGTGGATTAAACCAACACTAATGGAGTCGCTGTCTTACCCAATCAACAAGATTTCAGATTCTAATAACTTAGTGTTCATTGTACCAACTCATTGTAATAATCCCTTCAAAAAAAATAATAATTTGGTCACTCGATCCACGATAATTGCTTTGTGCATTTGGCTGCTACGTTTCATGCACAAAATATACAGTCAATTCACTTTACAGTATATTCTGTGAAGCGCTTTGAGATGTCTCAAAGAGGTGATAAGGAGCTATATCAAATGCAAGGATTATTATCACTATTATTATTGTAACTTCTCACGTGCATATCGACTGATACTAATGTAGGCATACACCGTTGAAACCACATTTTGCTGAAATGAATCATTCCTCTGCTATCCTGCAGATAAATTGATCATTCACAACATGACTGCACAAATTGGCAACCTCATTTACCAAGTATATTTGACAGTAATTACTTTTGAAGGGTTTTGAGACTCTTTGATGCAATATGCAATAAATTAGTGCAGTGACTGTATATTTTGTAGGCAAATGCCTGCAATCTACATTAACTTGGAGTAGGTTGCAATATACAAAATATACACTTCTTATTTCTTATTTCTCATAAGCATCAACAAAGCTTTGACCAGAGCACTTGAGGAAACTCAAGACTCCAGTATCCGGTCATAAACAATGTCATTGTATGAGAGCATTTATGTATCTTGGCTCTATAATAGTCATTGATAAACACCTGAAATCATAACTATACAATAGCATGATTCATAATGTGAGTATCTGTTTCTGAAAACACATCTAGGAATGAAGAATAAAGGATTAAACGTTGAAAGGAGAATTCGTTTTTAAAAAATTGAAACTACAGTATTTTATCCCGAGTATTAGCCCTTACCCCCTCAGCCCTCTTTAAGATACTGCTCTGCTGTTATTTATTGTCTACATTTAGTCCTAAACCTTTGTTCAGCCCCTGAAGTGACCCACATGTCCAGATGTGCACTGCTGATTATCCTACCGCACGACAGATCCAACATTTCACCTAGCCTGCAATAGCCATTTTGTGTTAAAATTTTAAATATCACAGAAATTTGGAAATTTCCTACATTTAGTCTTAATTTACATGCTGTTTTTCTCTTCCCCTTTGTCCCCACCCCCCCCCCCCGCCCACACAACCCCCCCACACACACACAAAATAATCTGTTTCAAATTAAGAGTGAATATAAGAATTCTTCACTATTCTGCGCTATCTGAAAGTTTAGAACAAAAATGTTCAATTCTCTAGTCCTTTATTTCTTTCACCTTCATATAAGGAAAAATAAATTGGTTAAACAAAAGCACATTGCAGGCAGGGCGAAACCTTGGGCAAGTTTCCTTACTCCACACGCCTAATAATAATCCCTCCAAAACAAAAACAATAGCAAAATTGGTCATTTTCAATCTACGACTGTTTGTGGGACATTGCTGTGCGCAATTGGCTGCCGCGTTCGCCCACAAATATGTAGTCAATTCACTTTACAGTGTGTTCTGTGAAGCGCTTTGGGACGTCCTCCTGACGTGAAAAGCGCTATATCAAATGCAAGGATTATTATTATTATTATAGAGGGTGGATGAAGGTAGTGCAGTTGATGCAGTTTATATGGATTTTCAAAGGCGTTTGATAAAGTGCCACATAAGAGACTTGTAAGCAAAATAGAAGCCCACGGTATTAAACGGACAGTGGCAGCATGGATACAGAAGTGGGTGGGAGACAGAAAACAGAGAGTCGTGGTGAACGGTTGTTTTTCTGACTGGAGGGAAGTGTGCAGTGGTGTTCCCCTAGGGGTCGGTATTGGGACAACTGCTGTTTTTAATCTATATAAATGACTTGGATTTAACTCTAGGAAGACAATTTCCAAGTTTGCAGATGATACTAATCTAGGAAAAGTAGTAAACAGTGAGAAGGATAGTAGCAGACTGCAAACGGACATAATAATATTAATAATAATAATAATCCTTGCATTTGATATAGCACTTTTCACTTTCTTCTAGATGTCCCAAAGCGCTTCACAGAATAGACTGTAGAGTGAATTGACTGTATATTTGTGGGCGAACGTGGCAGTCAATTGCGCACAGCAATGTCCCACAAACAGTCATGGATTGAAAATAACCGATTGATTTTTGTTTTGTTTTTCTGGAGGGATTATTATTAGGCGTGTGGAGTAAGGAAACTTGCCCAAGGTTTTGCCCTGCCTGGAATTGAACTCAGGTCTCTCACTTGCAAAGTTTAACATGGAGAAATGCAAAGTGATGCATTTTAGGAGGAAGAATGAGGAGAGGCAATATAAGGTAGATGGTAGAATTTTAAGGGGTTGAAGGAACAGAGAAATCTGGGAGTTCATATAAGTAAATCTTTGAAGGTGGCAGGACAGTTAGATAAAGCTGTTAAAAAAGCATACGGGAAACTAGGCTTTATAAATAGGGGCATAGAATACAAAAGTCAAGAAGTTATGATGAACCTTTATAAAACACTGGTTAGGCCTCAGCTAGAGTACTGTGTTCAGTTCTGGGCCCCACACTTTAGGAACGATGTCAAGGCATTGGAGATGGTGTAAAGATTTACCAGGTTGGTACCAGGAATGAGGGACTTCAGTTATGAGGAGAGGCTGGAGAAGCTGGGATTATTCTCCTTGGAGCAGAGAAGGTTAAGAGGAGACTTAATAGAAGTTTGAAAAATTATGAGGGGATTCGATAGGGTGAACAAGGAGAAACTATTTCCACTGGCGGGTGGGTCAGTAACCCGAGGGCACTGATTTAAAATAGCTGCTAAAAGAAACAGAGGGGAGATGAGGAAAAATGTTTTCACACAGCGAGTTGTTTGGATCTGGAATGCATTACCTGAAAGGGTGGTGGAAGTCAATTCTATAGAGAAATAGATAATTATTTGGGGAGGACAAGTTTGCAAGGCTATGGCGAGAGAGCAAGGGAATTGAATTGGATAGCTCTTTCCAAAGAGCCGGCACAGACACGATGGGCTGAATGGCCTCCTTCTGTGCTGTATAATTCTATGACAATGATAAGTATCATTACTCCAGAGGAAATAATGATAATCCTTAATTCTTGCCTTTCATATAGTTCCTTATCATGTCTTCAAGACATCTCAAAATGCTTCACTGAATATATTGTAAAGTGAATTGACTATATACTTTGTGGGTGAAACGTACAGCCAATTGCGCACAGCAGTGTCCCACAAACAGTCCCACAAATTGAATGACAAAATTATTATTATTTTTATATTTTTGAAGGAATTATTACCCACGAAAAAGCAATCCGCCAATCAACTAACAATTGGGTTCGTACTTACTGCT
This sequence comes from Callorhinchus milii, assembly GCF_018977255.1. Lineage (NCBI taxonomy): Eukaryota > Metazoa > Chordata > Chondrichthyes > Chimaeriformes > Callorhinchidae > Callorhinchus > Callorhinchus milii. Next base: position 31,927,994 of record NW_024704742.1, on the reverse strand, counting down.
TGGTAAACAGATGTGTGGAGTAAGGAAACTTGCCCAACATTTGGCTGTCCCTGGGAACTGAACCCAGGTCTTTTTTCACTTGCAAAGTGAGTGCTCTAACCACTGAGCTACAGAAGTCCAGGTCAGATAAGGGCAAGCTTAGGAGAAATACAGAGAGTTATTATAATAATGAATATTTTGCACTAAGTGGATGTTGAGGATGAGACCCTAACAACATTAAAAAGATAAATGGATGACTTTTTGAAAATAATTAGATTGGGATCTCACATGCATGAGAAAATAAAAAAATAAATGGAAACAGAGCAGGGAACGAGAATCAGAATAGATAGCACTGATTTATAATCAATGAGCTGAAAGGCCTCTTCTGTGCTGCAATTTCTACAATTCCATTCCAATAATAACATATAATGACTGCTATTGTTTGCTATTGAATTGAACATCATTAATCAAATATCCAAAGCTTACATTGCTTTTACTAATTCTTCATTTGGGGTCTAAAATGCACCTCGGGTTAATAGCCCAATTGCTAACCATGTTCAGATGCATTGCAGGTGCTCTTAATTATGCAATCAACCAATGCAAAGGATTCCAGAATTACCTGCTATTCTTGAATAAATTCAATCATGGCTAACCTGTGAGCTATTAGCCCAGGATCCATATGAGATTCCAATATAATTCCATTGTCCATTAAGTGGAGTACCGTATCTGTATACATCCATCATGATCACCCTTTAGAGGAAAATGAATGGAACTGAATTTGACCTACAAAGTTAAACGATAATTTAATCCTTGCATTTGACATAGTGCCTCATCGCGTCTTCGAGACGTTACAAAGCGCTTCACAGTATATAGTTTAAGTGAATTGGCTGTATATTTTGTGGGAGAAACACGGCAGCCAATTGTACGTAGCAGTGTCCCACAAACAGTCATGGATTCAGTGAGCAAATTATTAATATTTTATTTTCCTATTTATTTGAGGGATTATTACACCTGAAAAAGCGATCTGCCAATCGACGAACAATGACGTTCCTACTTACTGCTAGGTAAACAGAGGTGTGTGGAGTAAGGAAACTTGCCCAATGCTTCGGCCTGCCGAGAATCAAATCCAGGATCCAAGTCCTCTTGCTTGCTCTAACCACTAAACTACAGGACTCCAGTTCTGCCTTCATAACAGAAATCCAGATCAAGAAGGTCCTTTGACCATTCAATCTCATTCTTCCAGAACATCCACCCTACCATCCTCCTATTACAGCATCAAAGTATTTTTTTAAAAAAATGCAATCAGGGTGCCTGGTCTCAAACACCCTTCCCGAATTATTACAATATTTACTTAGTCACCAAACATAATACTAACTGCTTTAGTTTTAAGTTTGGAAAATATGTGATATTAATATGTGTAAAGAGTTGACGCATTCATCTTATTTCTAATTCTATTTTCCAATTTGACTATTTTGAGGTGATTTGATTTCAGCTAAGAAATGAATTTCATTTTGTTCTTTTACTTTTCATACTGATCAATTGGTTTTGATTTAATCGGTGAATTAGTAACTTGGTCCGTGAGTCAGGGTCTAGAAGGCACCGATTTAAAATGGCTGACAAACGGGAAGATTAGGAGAATTGTTTTCACACACAGAATGGTTAGGACAAGGAATGCCCTGCCAAGAGCAGAGGTTGAGACAGAATCCATACTAGCCTTAAAAGGGAACTGGAAAAACACCTAGAAAAAGAGTCAACTATAATAATAATAATAATAATAATAATAATCCCTGCATTTGATATAGCGGTTTTCACGTCTTCTAGACATCCCAAAGCGCTTCACAGAATAGACTGTAAAGTGAAAATTGACTGTATATTTGTGGGCGAACGCGGCAGCCAATTGCGCACAGCAATGTCCCACAAACAGTCGTGGATTGAAAATGACCAATTTATTATTGTTTTTTTTTGGAGGGATTATTATCAGGAGTGTGGAGTAAGGAAACTTGCCCAAGGTTTCGTCCTGCCTGGAATTGAACTCAGGTCTCTCGCTTGCAAAGCGAGTGCTCTAACCACTGAGCTACAGGACTACAGAAAGGGCAGGGAAATGGGACTGAAAGAATGGTTCTTAAAAAAGCCAACATAAACGATGAGCTGTAAATTTCTGTAGATTTTTTGGGTAGCCGGGTGTCAACCCATCACCAGGATCAAGAGTGTCCTAACCAAGCTGAGAATTCCTTGCATCTCATCTACACATGGAAATTCCAGAGATAGGTTGTTGGAATGGAATGTGCACTCTCTCCCTGGAGGGACACATCTGCTGACCTAATTCCAGGAAGTATTAGGTGCAGGTTGGCAAGAGCTAGAGTGTGCCCATTAGGGTCTGCCCAGCTTAACTGCATAACTTGGCATGGATATAACTGTCTGTCAAGCTTTCCCACTGCTTGTCCAGCTAGAACCACCCTACACATTAGGACTTTGGCTTGGAGGGTTAACAGGAACTGAGCGAGATGATTCCCTGCCCCCATTTCTATAGTTCTATGATATATGATCACTGGCATTTCATTCAGCCTTGCTTATTTTGGTTCAGGCTTACTGGCTTGTGTTGTAGGGGTGTGGGATTCAGGGTTGCACAATATTGAGCTTTGTTCTGGCATCTTTCTGAGTTCTCTAACTGGGTGTGTTTTGTTGCTTCCTTTTGTTTTCATTTTAATGTGATCTTTGTTTTTTTGGTTTGCATTTCCAGTACATTTTCATCTAAATATTTCGTAAAGCTTGTCAAACACTTGGGAGATCCTGTACCTCGTCCCTAATCAGTCTCAGGAGAACGAATAAAGTTGCGCTGAGCATACATGCTGGGAGACCCTGGTATCACTGAGAACAGCATTAATGATAGACATTTTGAAACCCGTAAACTTCATTTTGGTTATCCATGTCTGACACGTGGAAATCCATCGTCATGCTTAAGAGTAACTAAACCAGAGTGAGTGTTCCACATGGGTGGTAATACTCACCCTAATGTCCTCCCATCACAGCGTGATGCTGAATTTTAAATGACTGCTGTCTCCTAGCTTCATCCATCATTCCTAGTAACTTTTTCCAGTTGTTAATTACCCTCTAGGTGAAGAAATACTTCCTGGTATCAGTCCTAAAATTGCCCTAAAACCAACATCCTATTGTTCTGCTGTATTGATGCATCTGAAAATATTGTTTTGGATTTACTTTATCAATTCCATTTAAAATCTTGTACATATCTCCCCTCTGAAATGTCTCCTTTCAAAACTGAACAGTCCAAGTTTGTCTGGCTGCCGTCAGCCCAGCATAGTTGATAGCACTGTTACTTCCTCAGTTTCGAGTCAGAAAATTGTGGTTTCAAACCCCACGTTGGAATTTTGAACTCACAGATTAGGTTAACACTCCAATGTATTGCTGGGGGTGTGCTGCATTGCTGGGGTGTTGTCCTTCAGATGAAATGTCAAATTGAGGCCTTGTTTGTCTGTTCAGATGGACGTTAAAGATCCCATGGAATCCTATTCAACAACAACAAATTCAACAACAATTTATTCAAAAGGAGAAACCAGTTTCTCCCGATGCCCTGGTCCACAATCTCTCAAATAAAATTGGCTTCTCACTTCATGGCTGTTTGTGGGACTTTGCTGTGTGCAAATATCACTACTGCATTGGTCGATAAATATGCAGTCACTACACTTTTTGGTAAATTATGTGAAGCACTTTAAAACGTCCTCCTGATGCGGAAGGTGTTATATCAAATGCAAAGATTATTTATTGGGATTATTAAGGCAACGGTTCTCTGAGGTGCTGCGATCAACCTGCACCTGGTCAGGAAATTGCGTGAGCTCAGGAAAAGGTAAAGAAAAAACAATCAGAGGAAACTAATGAACAACAAATGTTTTAACTCTGTTTTCCTTTTCACGAGAGTAGGTATATTTCCATCATAAAAAGGGAGGTTTTCTTTATATGCTTAACATAACACTTCTTGCATTTGCTATTGGCATCATTCAAGTCAGGAGGACGTCTCAAAGCATTGCGTTTTTGGCAGTTCTACAGAAACGACCCTTCTCAATCTTAAAGTTCAAACTACAAGTTGATGAAAAGGATTTTCCACCTCATCGCACACCCTGCTCAAGGTGTCTACCATTTCTTTGACTTGACTTACAAGCTCCTTCACATTTACAGGCTTCACACTTTGTAGATACTTGGACATAACTGTTTGACTGTGTTGAAATAGTCCAGGACCTCAACAATCATCCCTAAATTGTTCTAGATGAAGCTGATGAAACACCTTCAAGGAACACCTGCAGATTCACAGTCCATTGATTTCTGCATTACTGTTGCAACTCGTGAGAGCATTGTCATAAGGTTATCAATACTTTCATTCATTTTATGTTTGTGGTCATTTTTGGTGCATGTTTGTATCTCTGTGATTTGTTTAACATGTACCCACTTGACTATGCTTTATAAGCGATGTGTATAGGGGAATGAAATGTTATTAATGGCATTATTTTACTCCTTCCTTTTAATTAGCCGACACCCTACTCTTATTTTTGTCACAATAGTTCACATTTAATGCCCTTCGTATGAAGAAGAGGCTTTGATAAATATTTTATTTAATATTTATGCAAGTTCTATCTATCTGCTAATAATTCTCTTCATTAATTAAATTTGCTGAAATTGTGCCTTTGAAGATTCATTATTCTCAAGGGAAGTAGCCGGGACTACTGACCTTTGTGTACCAGGGTTACTTTGTGGGAGATTGACAAGCCGGTATGTTCTTATAATGTAGTACTCAGAGTAAAGGAGCCATAGACAGTGAGCGTGGCACAGGCACCAGTCATTCACTTGTCACTATTTGACTTGAATGACTCTTTTTCCGACCTTGGGTAGCTCTTCCCTGTTATGTGGCTGCTGGGTGATGGGCTGGCACTCGTCAATTTTATTGAGTTCATCTCTTGAGTTTCAAGTGTAAAGTTGAGACTTTAATTGCTAGGTCACTGTGTGATGGGAGGATGAGATCAGATGAGCTGTTGGGCCTTCAACATCCAAACCAATCTTGTAATCTTGTGAGAGTCGATCTCTGCCCTGTACCTCACTCAGGTCAGAGGAACTGTACTCCTATAACAGGCAGCAATTGCTTCCTTGGCACTGCCTCGTACTCTCAGCACCAGGGCATACAATTACTACAAAGCTATCCTGCTGTTAGCAATGCATGGCACACTGACTACTTTCAACTCACAAATGGAGAATAGTTGATATTTAAATGGCCAAATAGAATAAGTGACTTTGATTATAATTATGACGCACTTTTTTCTATTATGATTACAAATAGCTTGGTTAATTTCACTTAGAAGATCACAGGAGAGATTCGGATAAAGGAGGTCCTTCAACCCATTTGATCTTATCCTTCCTTGACGCCCAACCTACCATCTTCGCATCACAGCATCAAGCTGTTTCTTCAATGACTCCAGCAGTAGAGGCTGCAAGTTAGAGACCAGCAATTTATATCCATTAAAGTGCAGAGTAGTGGCAACCACATACATTATTAACATTAGCAGATGGCGGGTAGAGAGGCAAGCGATTTCCCTCCCAACAGTTTGGAAACATAAAGTTCCAGGTGTAACTTAGCAGAGGCATAAACCAGAGAACATAAACCACTGTTTAGTGAAACTGCTTTGAGTTGTGGATGGGGGAAGGAGGATATGCGGGGGTGGGGTGGGTGGTGGTTGTTAGGAGAATACTTAATGTTTCACAGCAGGAAAAAAAACTCACAATCATCAACGTTTACTTTACCTGAGACTTTCAGTCTGTATCTTGTGGTTGCTATCGACATGAAGATTTTTTTTAGCGGTACTAAAGGAAATTTAGTTGTCATGGGCAAGGTTAAGGTTTCCATGAGGATTTAGACCTTGTGTGGGTGGGTGCAACTATCCAAAGGCAACCTTTAGTGTCCTTGCCAAAAAAACAAATGGAGGTTTTTTGATATGTTCTTACTGTAGTAGCTGAGAGTGACAGGTACAGAGGCCAAAGACATCATGGATCAATTACTGTTGCCTGAATTTGATTTAATCCATACTTGCATGAGACTGGAGACTAATTTTTCAGTCTAAGAGACAGATGCTACATTTGGTTGCCAGTTGGAAATGCTGTCTTGTTCCGAGTAGTTATAGATTAGAAAGAACCATAAATTAGGGTTCAATGGGGTGTACCTCTTTGGGTATAGTTAGCTATGACAATAATTGGTTATTGGTTAAAGGACAAGATGTGACTGGGATTATCTGTTCAAACTCAAACATTCTCCCCCCCACCCTGCACAAACGTCCTCAGTGTCTCTGTGAATGATACCTATCATGTGGGGTGATGTCACCCGTTCACTCAGATGCCAAAAATATGTTTGACGTTCTGCATTTTAGGCAGTTTGTTTGCTCGGGTTGAAACCAAAGCTTGCATTTATTGGAGGCATAATTTATTCTTTTTTGTTGGAGACACTACGAGACAGCTTTGCTAATCATAGACAAATGTGCACTGGCAAGATCTGCCAATTTATGTTTTTCAGCCGGGTTCTTGCACATTCCTGCGCACACTGCATACTTATTAAAACATTAACCTGTTCAGATCACAAGCAAGATTTCCGCATCACACTTATTACACCCGACAGACGTTTCCAGTACGTCTGAGTATGTGTCACAATGGATGCATAGTTACCAAAGAAGTGGTTGTTAAAAGATTCTTCTAAGCAATACCAAGAGTGGATTTTGGGCAAATTAAAGAGTGCATTTATATTGTGGCTTCTTACTTAGTTCAAAGAGATTTCAACTTCACAGCCTTCAATGACCTTCCTTGTACCCCTTGCTAAAACCAATGTTTTCTTCCAATGTCTGCTTTTGACAATATTGATTAGTCCTCCCAATGCGAAAGCACCACAGCATAAAATTCCTCTGTAATTTACTGCAGGAAACAACCTCGCTTTATGTTCTGGGCAGTGACGTAAGAATTTTATTCAGAGGAAATGGTCTTGGAAGTAGTTTAGCAAATGGGTTCCGTTGTGATTTCGCATTTGAACAAGTGGAACTGATTGCGTAACACATGAGTGATGAGGTGACAAGCAGGTATGTCCAGTCAGTGCTGTGAGTTCTTTAACCCTTCTTGTGTGTCAGATGCATTTGGCTCATCTGGTGCAGCTGAGGAGCTCACTCTGCATCCTTGTTCCTGCTTTTGGTGCGTGTTGTGTGAAAGGTTAACCGAGTCATGCTAGTCCTGGATGAACCTTAACTTTCTCCAACTCAATGTTGACAAAACTGAGGCTTTCCTGCTCAGCTCCCATCAGCATTTCCTCTCTGCTGGCATTGAACATATCTACCTCACCAGCTGTTCACTCCAACCCACAGAGACTTCGGCAACTCTCCTTCAAACCTTTCATCCGGTTCTGATCAATTCCAATTTTCTCCATCTCCGCAACATCGCTTACCTCTGTTACTACCTCACCCCTAATGCAGCTGAAACCCTCCTCCATCCTTTTGTCACCTCCAAACTTTTCTTGCCTTGCAAGCTCATCACACCCGTCCTCGCCTGGCTTCACTGGCTACCTATTGCCCAGCGGATCAACTTCAGGATCCTCATCCTTGCCTTCAAATACCAGCAAGGCCTTGACCCTCATTGCCTCAGTGATCTCCCGGGACCCCAGAGCCCCAGCCATTCTTTCTCCTCTACCGGCTCTGACCTGCTTCATGCCACCTCTCACTGCCTACCCATAATTGCCCAGTGAATTTGCAGCCACTTTACTCTCACCCTCTGGAACTCTTTTCCCAAATCCCTCTGTCTCTCCCCCCTCCCCTTCCTTGGCTTTCAAAACTTGTCTAGAAACCTATCTCTATTTCTTTGACTATGCTTTCAGCCACCTCCCTTGTATCCTTCCCAGCTCAGGCGCCCACTCAGTTTTCGTAAAGTGCCATGTGAGAGGTTCTCTTGACTTGAAAGGTCACGGTATTAGTTCAAATTATTGTTGAAATGTCACTGAGTCAAATTTCCAGGCTGGACTTCACCCATAGAAGTTTATAGCACCAAAGAAGACCATTTGGCCCCTCTTGGCTGTGACGGCTCTTTCAAAGGCATTCCACCACCAAACTACACTCACTACGCTTTACAAAAATTCCTGTGAACCACTTTGGGACATCCTTGCGACATGAAAGGCATTATACCAAATGCAAGGATTACTATTAATCCTTTCCCGTCCTTTCTCCTATTTAGACATCTAGCTAGTTCCCTTCTGCCTCCGCCATCAATCCTGGCAGGCCATTACATATCCTAACTATTCTGTCTGAAAAAAATATTCTCCTAATATCCCCATTTATTAATTTGTTAATTATCTGAAATTGATGCCCTCTAGTTGCTGCCCCACCGACTGTTAATTAATACCATTAATAAAACAAACCTTTAAAACTATATTTTTTGTCAATGAAAACAACAACAACTTCTATTCATATAGTGCCCTTCACACATGGTAGAGTCTTGGAGCACTTAAAACTCATCTTTTTGCTCTCACCTCCAGGAGAAACCAAGTTAAGGAAAACATTCAGAATGGTCAAGGTTATGGCAGGTATGATGAAATTAATGTTAGAATGAGAAATGGAGAATGAGAAAGAAAGTGTGGACAAAATGTGCAGGGGAGCAAGCTGTTCTAATGAAGTCATCTTCCTGATGTGCAAAGGCTCTCTATCAAGTTTAAGGAGTATTATTTTTACAGTGCAATGGAATGGGAATCGCTCATCTTGTCTCATGCGGCCGTTATCGTAGTCAGAGGTGGGGAAGGGGGGGGGGAAGATGGTGGAAAGTGCAGTCAAAGAGGAAGGTCCCTCTCCTCCTTCCCCCCACCTCCCCCCACTCCCCCCCCCCCACCCCCACCCATCTCCCGCTTCCTATCCCCACTCTCTTTTCTTCCGCCTTTCCCCCCCCACACCTCTTTTCCCTTTGCTCGCTCTCTTCCTTCTCTCTTTCTCTTCCTTCTCTCTCTTCCCTTCCCTCTCTCTCTCTCTCTCTTTTTCTCTCCCCGCCCCCATCCGCTCCTCTATACTGTAGCAAGATGTACCATATACTCTGTGCAATAGTGATTGAAGAACTAGAAATATCAAATGCAAGGATTATTATTAGAAGGTATGCATTGGAACGATTCTACTTGGAGATTACCCATATGCTCTTAATCATGAAGCATCTGTTTTCCAGTACAGATCAGAAAAATAATTTTGCATACCTAATATTTTCACCTATAGTTGCAAGTTTAAAATTAAAGTTTAAAATGTGTTTAAAATTCACCACAGATGGGCCTGTGCACAAACTACTGTTTATGCCTCTCTCTCACGTTCCAATGTAAACTAACGTCACTGGAAATAAATACTAAGGTGGTAAAATTGTATTAGTTTGGAAAGTCATCTGTTTATGATCAAATCTTTGCTTGTTATTCCTTGAAAAAAAATACAACACAATTTTTTTTAACACAAAATACATTTGCTCTTGAAAATGGACCGAGCATGGAAATATTGCATGAGTTTCAAGCGTTTATTTAATTTAGTCTGGTAGTATTCAACATTTTGAATTTGCAGAACCCAGAGATTACATGGGGTTAACGCAAGGTAAAGTACTTCAATTGTTCTGCTTTCAGTGGTCGTGGGAGTGAGCCAGTCCAGTGCCTGTCATCAAGTGGAGCACATTGTGTATTCTAATTGCATGGAGTGATACAAAGAGATTCCTCATTGTACAACTGTTGAATTTTGATATGAATGCCTTTTACATGACTGTTATTTTGCCGCTTTAAAAGAGAGCGGCTCACCATTAGGACACATTTAAATAGTAACAGTGTTGATTATCAGTACAGTACACCAGACAAGCTTGAGCAGTCCTGGTTTACTCTTGTTGATGATAATAATATTAAAAATTAATAATCCTTGTGTTTGATACAGCCCCTTCTACCTCGGGAGGGTGTCTCAAACATGATTTACAGTAAAGTGCAGTGATTATATATTTTGTAGGTGAAGGCAGCAGTCAATTTGCGCATTGCAATATCCCACAAACAGCCATGAAGTCAATGACCAATCCAGATTCATTTTGGGATTGTTGGTCAGTACACCAGGTGAAACTCCCTTCTCTTTTTGAATAGTGCCACCTGCACATTTAGACTGCACTGGAGTGTCAGCTAAAGTCCAAACTTTGAAAGAATAAATATTTGAAGGAAATGTTGTGATCTAATGCTTGATAGAATGAGAAAAGTCAATTATCAGTAATGGGAGTGAAGTAAAAGTGAAGGCAAGTTGCATGGCTGCTTCAGTGGTATATGGCTTCGTGGAAGGCTTAAGCGAGGATAAGAAATAATATGAAATGGAGGAATATTAGAATAAATTTAAACTGCTTATTTTGTGATAACCTACAACAATTCTCCTGATTATTAAACTACCACCTCTCACTCATGCTGGCATCAACTTTCACTATACTTCAGAATTGTAGGCCACCCCCCACCCCACCCCCCACCCCCCTTTCAGAATCTGTCATTAACACCTCCTTCTTAAAAACACCCGAGATCATGTTACCCTCACAAACTGGTGCCTACCCCTTTCACACTTAAGTACATTCATCCTTCATGAAAGATAAAATGCATTAGTGTGGGTTGTGTTAGGTTTATCCTCCAGTGATTGGGAGGGGAGAGATGGAGTGAGGGTCTCCTTGGGATGCTCTAAGGTGACATGCTTGGTAAAAAAATGGAGGAATTGAGGTAGGCTCAATCATTCAGTTGCTGAGCCAGGCCAGTCTGTGTACTCCAGAGCACTGCTGGTGACAAACCAACCATCCTGGATCATCAGTAGGAGTTGGAGGGGCAGACACATCACTACGAGAAAGGGATTCTTCCTTAGGGTGGTCCTAGCTGGACAAACACTGGGAAGCTGGAGTCCTCTAGCTCAGTGGTTAAAGCACTAGCCTCGCACGCGAGAGACCTGGTTTTGATTCCTGGTGGGCAAAACATTTGGCAAGTTTCCTTACTCCACATGGCCCTGTTTATCTAGCAGTAAGTTGCAACCTGATTGCTAGTCGATTGGCGGATCGCTTTTCCGGGGGTAATAATTTCTTCAAAAATAATAATAATAATAAATTGGTCACTTCAATCCACGACTGTTTGCGGGACACTGCTGTGTGGAATTGGCTGCCACGTTTCGCTCATAAAATTCACTTTACAGTATATTCTGTGAAGCACTTTGAGACATCTTGAAGACGTGATAAGGCTCTGTATTAAATAGGATTATTTATTATAAGCTTGCCAGAAAGTGCACTGTAGTTTTAAGGTTAAACGCCAGCAGTACCCCAATGCACACGCCTAATATTCCCCAAGCCTTGGCTCTCACCAACCTGTGCCTAATACTTTTTGAATTAGGCAAGCAGATGTCATCCCTCCAGGGAGAGAGGGTGCTTTCCAATACAAACACAGGGAAATTTTTCTGCGTAGGTGGCATACATATGTGAAACTCTGTTTTGTTTGGATGCTCTTCATCATATGTCAGACAATGTCAGGCTGACCAAAAATTGTTTTTGAAAAGGAACTGGAATTTGGATGGGGGAAGAATGTCAAACTCACAACACCCCTTCCATCAACTGAGCTCCAAAGTGATTCGGGAATGGGAATTCAGGAAAACTCAAATTATTTACATAGATTGGAATTTTAGTCCAGTTCAGGCACCTTGAACCTAAATGTGTCTGTCCTTTCAAGAAATACGTCATCAATCATTCTTAGCGGGATGATTTCCTGGTTGATTTCCATTTTGTGGCTGTGACCATTTGGCAACAACACCCCAAGAGACACTTATGCAACTCTGGTTTGATTTCTCGGGTTGTAGTGTTGACAGCTGGAAAGGAGCAATGGGTCTTTTTATTTATATGCATTTTTTTAAAATTAAACGTTCGGAGTGCACATTTGAGCAATATAAAAATTGAGAATTAATTTCTAGGGAATTGTCTGGTCTGGATCACTCCAGACAGCTAGGTTTGAAGTCTCCTCCATCTGGAGAATGTCAGGCATCCCGAGTGAAATTCACTGCAGCATTCTCAATCCGTTCCTCAGCAGACAAGAGACCAGATTCCTGGTATTGTGCTTATACTATAAGCCTGGCTGCCAATGGCTGAGATTTTGGCAACAATTCACCTCAAGAGTCCAGCGTGAACTGACACTCAAGCATCATCCTGGAGTCCTGTAACGTATTGGTTGGAGCACTCGCCTCGCAAGTGAGAAGACCTGGGTTCGGTTTTCGAGAATGGTGAAACCTTAGGCAAGTTTCCTTACTCCACACACCTCTGTTTACCCAGCAGTAAGAAGGAACCCAGTTGTGAGTCGATTGGCAGATCGCTAACTGGCGGTAAAAATCCCTAAAAGAACCATAATAATTTGGTCACTCAATCCATGACTGTTTATGGGACTTTACTGTATGCAATTGCCTGCCACATTTCAGCCTCAAAATATACAGTCAATTCACTTTACAGTATACTCTGTGAAGCGCTTTGAAACGTCTCAATAATGTGATAAGGCACTATATCAAATGCAAGAATTATTATTATTATCATTATTATCATGTGTGGAGTTAGACACCAGTCAGACTAGAATAGGCCAAATGGTTTGTTTCTGAGCTGTACCATCTCTGAATTATTAAGTGCATTGCTGTGAGCTTGGCTTCACAAACGGCATCACAGAGAATGGTGCTGGAGTCTCCAAATCCTTAAAGTCCACCTGAACAGGCAAACAGGGCCCCGGTTTACTGTCTCATACATTACTGTAGCTCTCAGGGAGAGGGGACAGGATCAGGCTAGGTTGTCGTGCTCCTAAGATCACAAAGACCCCGGCCTCTCACCTCTCCAGTAGCGCACAAAAACAAAGGCAGCTTTCTAAAGATACTATACAGCTGCTGATACCATGGAGCTGATACCTTCAGGAGAGAGTAATTAGCAGGAACAAAAACTAGGAAGGGAGGACGAATGTGCTATACAAATGTAATTTGTTGTTGTTGTTGCTTTAATACAATACAAAATACAATTAAATACAATACAAAATTACATTGGTAAAGCACCTTTCACGTCGGGAGGATGTCCCAACATGTTTAATGGTGTAAGCCGAGGATATTTCACTTTGTAAAAAGAACAGCTGCCTCCTTCTTTCTTGGTCGCTCCCCTTGCAGATCCTATGTGAGACATGCAAATCTCACACATGCTGCCAGGCCATTGCCAATGTTATTCTAAGCCATGAATAAAGAGGCAGGTAGAACTGACCCAGAAGAGACTATCTCCCAGCCGTGGGGAAACCCCTTAGTACGACTGATAAGATCTTGAGTATGTGATGCTTGGATCCACTCCCTCCAGGCCTCCACTCTGTGACACTGCCTAGAATAATAGTTAATAGCAATAAGTAGTAACCCGGGTGTTAGTCGACTGGCGAATCGCAATCCGGGAGTAATAACCACTCCAAAAAAAAATTGGGTCATTCAATCCATGACTATTTGCTGTGAACAATTGGCTACTGCATTTTACCCTCAACACAGTCAATCCACTTTACGATATATTCTGTGAAGCGCTTTGAGACATCTCAACAACGTGATAAGACACAGTATCAAATGGAAGGATTGTTATTATTATAGCAGCAAGCAAAACTAGAATACACTCAGATTTAAATTTTAATAGGAAAGAATGCAAGTGCAGTAATTATTTATTAATTTCAATCTAACCAAACATGTCCAGCAATGCGTGTATCTCTTCTTAAGACATTTTGTAACCTTCATCTGGTATGTGGTAGAGTTCAGCATTTGATGATTTTATTTCTTGCTATCCTTACTGAAATTTTCAAAGATCTAATTGGAAAGCTGCCCAGCCAGTACTTATCTTTTCAAAAGGAGTAACTGTGCTCATCTTTTTAATGTTTACCTTAGCACCAGAACATTACAAACTCAAGAGAGGAACCGCTGGTTAACAGGGCTGCACTTCTCCTTGATTGTTCATGCCCATGTTTGGCAATTGTTGGACAGAACCCCAGCATCAAAGCATTGCACATATGTGTTTGTCCCTTTAATCCTACACAGGTCAAGGTTTAGGGAGCTAAATTGTCTTGTCTTTCGCTGCCCGTCCACCACATCTGCTGGAGGTCGATAGTTCACTTACGCTCACTTTAAAACTGCAGCTTTCAGTATTTTATTTCTCAAATTGCAACTGCATTGCTAAGAAAGCCCCTTTAAACAAAGGGCTGCCACATATTGTTAGCCTTTGAACGTGAGGTACATTTACAACTCTTGTTTTCTTTCCTGCCTAGCCACAGTAGCAAATTGGAGGAATCAAAATAAGTTTTAAAAGTCAAAAACGAAGTAGTCCTGAACATCTTCCCTCTCCCCCCCACCCCCAATAGATTATTTTAAATCTTTTTTTCCCCAAAAGAGTTTTAAATTACAGTCCAGGAAGACTGGTGGAAAGGGATACTCTCTCCCTCTCTCTTAAAGATGTTGGGACAGCAGAAACAAATACACGGTGTGTCTTTGAAGGTGTAATGTGCTCACATTCAGCAGATCCTTTTCAAAGGCATTATACCATCATGTAGACAGTTAAGGTTATGTAATGACCAAATTTTAAAACGAAGCAGAGTTGGTCAGAGACGTCTCACGTTTCTGTAGAGACCAACAGAAACCATATATCTTCTTTGTGGGGTATCTCAATTGCCCCTGGCTCTTTCAAGCTAGAGTGAGAGTTACACAATTAGTGATAGGCAAGCCGGAGGACTGAAGAGTCCCAGTCTCCTGCAGCTGCTCTCAGGCACATACAAACGTCTCAGGATGTACCTGAGACTGGATTCCAATTGTTTACAGAAGAGGAGGCTGTGTTGTGAACAGCAGGTCACTGGATAGACTGCAAGAGTGTCAACCTACACAACAAATGGGTTGTAATTTGACCTTCATTGACTGCGTTGTCTACACTGTTCCGTCCCATATGAAAATCTAGCTTACATAAAGCAGGCAATAAGAAACTTCCATTGCTTCCACAAAATTTGCAAAACTTACACCATTATAAATTAGTAATACAACAATAAAGTAAACATCAGGATTGACTTTCATTTTTAATATCAACTCTAAGCCACTAACATACATTAACAAAGCACAATCTTAAATAAGAACACAGCATTTAAAAATATTCAGTGGACTATATAGCCCGTATACAGTAATTGAAATTGGCCTTCACAAATCACCCAAATAAAAAAAGAATTGGTCATTCACTTCATGGTTGTTTGTGGATCATTGCTGTGCACATATTAGCTGCTATTTTTTAAAAAATAGTTACTACACTGTACAGTAAATCCCGTGAAGTGCTTTGAGGTCACATGAAAGATGCTATATCAAATGCAAGGATTATTATTAATAATAATAAATAAATTCTCCTGTTTCACACAAAGTTTCTTGTAAATGTTGTTTGAGAAATTGTCAATCTTAAATTGCCCTTTACAACCCAGAACCTGAGAAGTTTTGTTCTGCTGCCTCTGAAAGTAGTAAAAAAACGAATTTATATAGTACCTTTCATGTAAATTAAACTGCTTGAAGCACTTTACAAAATACAATTGATCAGAAATGAAAATGAATAATACTGTATATAGACAAACACAGAAGCTAATCTGTTCCAGTAAATATTTGAAATATATAGTTTATTATTAAAGCACTGAAGATTTTAGTGCAGGTGGCAGCCTGGTTCAGTTGATACACGCTCATATCTGAGTCAGTAGGGTGTGGGTTCAAGCCTTACATAGGGACTTTGAGCACACAGCATTGTCAAAAGTTCCATCCTTTGAATGAAATGTTAAGCTGACATTCAGTTTGCCTGTTCAGGAGGACGTTGAAGATAAAATGCAAATGTTGTTGACTAGAGAACTCTAAAGCATGATTTCTGAGGATCTGAATTCAATTGATTGGGAAATGTAGCCCAGAATCCTATTTGTCATGTTTCTTGTTGCATTACAATTCGGACTCAGTGAGCAATGATTCAGGTCTCTTTAGGGTTCCCCCTTGGCAAGTCCTGTTCCATCCACAAGCCCGAGTGTATTTCAGAGGAGGTAGGTGGAGATGATCCACTTAAACTGAAACCGGAGGATAAGGAAATGCCTGTGTTGTTAAACAGATACTTTGCATCTGTCTTTAGAGAGGAAGAAGGTGGAGATTTGCCTGAGCCAAAGCATCAGGTTTCAAGGGTTGACAGATGAGGAGGTAGGCAGTGCACAGGTAATGACGGAAAAGGTTATTAGAAGGTTAGGTACTTTTAAAAGCAAAAAGAAGCAGCTTACATTTTGCTCAGACACATAATCAGATCTTCCATTGATCCATGGGCTAAAATGAATACAAATTCAAATGACGTTTTGAAACATTCAGTGTATTCACAAGAGATTCCTACGGATTGGATGGTGACGACTATAACTCCATTGCTTAGGAAGGATCAAAAGATGGCTATAGACCAGCTTATGGTGGTCAGCAATATTCATGTTAGATAAAGACCTCTCACCCATCTGGTAATGTCCAAAATGTTGCATTTCACAGCAATGTCCCAGGGTGTGAAATTGCAACAGCTTAGGGTCCATATGATTTTGCTGGGCTCCATTTGATGTACTAGTTCCAGTGTCCTGAAACAAAACAAAGTTAAACGAATTGTATGTTGAGACCGCAGGGCTTTCAAAATCAGGTTTTCTTTTAACTACATTGGTACTTCCAACAGTGAGTTCTAAGAATTTAAAGCTGAAGAAAGCTTAATGTGATAGCTGGCCATTCACTGAAGGTTTCCAGTCAATAATGAAGATGCGTTCAACAAAGCTGACCAAATACGATTGGGGAAAAATATCCAAAAATGTGTGGCTTATTGAGCTACATTTACCAATGACCAATGATGGTTTCAATCATTCCATGCTCTCTCCTATTCTCATGTTAACACTTTAACTTAAGATGAGCCTTGCATTTTTATTCACAATAAGTGTCATTTAACAATAGAAACTTGCACATAAAAAAAATGCTGCATCTTTTTCCAGGCTATGCACGTTCTCTGTGCTGTATAAAATGTTAAAAAATATGATTTGTTTCATCTCCATGGCCTATCCATCCATTCCTTATCCCCACAATTCAGAATACTGCGCAGATATGGATTATCAACTGTGTCTATAAGTCATCTGTGTATGTGTGGCTGTCGCCTGTGAATTTGTCACGCTGAGCTAACATTGAACCAGACATCTTGTTTAAAAATGTGGTATGTAATAAAATCCATGTAGCGGCTTAAATTGTATCTCTTTAATTGGTTTCAGGTTGAAGTGGATTGGGCTTTGTTCCAGACACATTCCCAGGCTTCCTCATCTGGGATGCTTTGAAGATCTGTTTAGCTTCCAGGGATTTTTCTATTAACTATTGCGGGGGGGAGGGGGAGGGTCTAGAGAGAGAGAGAGAGAAGGGGTGAGGATATCCTATTTAATAAAAGGGTGTAATTCAAGGAAGTGTATAATTGTATAATTCTGAGCTCATTGTTACTACTGTGGAGCCAGACAAGAAGTGAATGTTTCCCACAGCATGGCGAAAACTCCTGTTGAATTTTGAGTTTAATGTCTTGTTTTGAATCCACTTCACGTAATATTGTGTAATATTATTATGTTCTTACTGGATATCACTTCAATGCCTGGTCTTTAGAGACAGACGCTAACTTCCTTTCATTCATTTATCGTGGGACAAGATCAAGCGATCTGGGATGCTACCCTACGTGTGGGGCGCTATATAAATGCTAGTTGTTGTTGACCATGGCAGCCACCTGACATGGATGTGAACTCGCTGTGGTCTGTGGCTGTGGCCTACCCTGGCTCCTGATGTCTCTTTATACTGGGTTGTGCTGCTGGAGCATCTAGAAGGTTGATCTTGAAAATGAAAATCATTTTCATCTGGAATTGTTTGCAAGGAGACAGGAAGGAACCTAGTTTATTGAAACCCTATTTATACTGCCAACACGTACCAGTCTGAAACTGTGACAATATAAATTCTTGCGTGGCACAGAGAGCGAGTTATCAATATTACTTTTGAAGCAACATGAATCATATCAAGTGTACATGGTATGTGCCACAAATGATTAATTGCCCAATAGGAGAAATCTTTCTTTCGGACTGACCCTTTCAACCGTGCCTATGGTCATCTGCCCCTCTCCCTTCTCCTGTGCCTGGTATCCAACCCCACCACTGTGCAGTGCTCTGAGATACAATCCGGCGTGAAGAGCTTTATACAAATGCAAATTATTGTTGCTGTTTCTTTGGCCTTGAATCAATCCTGTCAGCCTAGACTAAGAGCTCAAAGTCACAACATGGTGCTTGAACCCCCAACCTTCAGCCCCAGAGGCAGGAGTGCTAATAGCTGCCCCAAACTGGTACCTAGATACTAAATCAACAAGAACATTGAAATATCAAGAAGAGACAATAGAAATACTGTATATAAAAATATTATAATCTTGGTAATAGCACGTCATTAAGACACTATGGGATGCAAGAAAGTATGGACGTTATTTTACTGAAGGATCATGAGCAAATGGCATTTTGGCTATTGACAAGATAAATGTGACCCTGATATTTTCAATGGTGGACAATCTTATGTATCTGAACCAGCAACTTTGATGTTAGATAACCAGACAGTGAGATGTGATATAGACTCGCAGTCAAAGGGGACGGGAAGGAGAGGAGGAGCTGAAGGAGATGAAGGAAGGCTCTGCGGCCTGAGGGAACCAGGATCAGCTTGTGGTAGCTTCTCATTCTTGTTTTAATCATGAAATTCTTGCGTGAGTCTGCCTCTTTATATCAAGTACTCCATGTAGATTCAAAAAATGGAAGTACATGTGAGAGGAAGTCACCGAGGCCAATAATCTAGAGACACAATAGTGTGAGCCACAGTCATTAACGGCTAACTGTGAGTAGGATCTACTGTGGCATCTGTTAAGCAGACATGACACGGCATGTTCAAGCAAAGAGCGCCCAATGGTATTGTTTGAATTACCAACATGGTATGACTGGACTGGAAACATGCAAACAGACTGAGACGCACTTTGGCATTGCACTAATTTTAAACAAAAAAATGAGGTCCCCACTATGGCTTTCATTTGAGTCTTGCATGAATGAAAGAGAGTGTCCCGAGATCAGAATTAAAGTCTGTTGTAGTACATACTGGCACTCCCTCTTAGGACATGATTTAAATGCCACCATAAGAGAATTGACAAATCGTAAATAAGGATGTTTCGAGCAAACAAACACTCAATGCCAAACCTAGTGCAACTGAGCCATTGGTTGTCACTTTCCATAGCTCACCTCTGGCTGCTGAAGATCGTTCCACACATACAGTGACAATTGATGTGACTCATAATTATAATGTGCGGAGTCTAGACTACAAGAGTCATGAATGCTGAGGAATAAGACAGTAACTGCAGTGTGCCCCGGTTACTTCATTGCACTACAATTTCCATTGTCCCATTTCCAACCCAGCATAATGAGAAACAGGCGCCTATTTAGATATTGTCACTGTCGCTGGACTAGGATGTTTGTTGTGGTGTATTGGCTAGTCTATACAACAGTTGATCCTGGAGCTGCAATAACTGTCTATTTTTGTTGTTTTTCCCATCATGTCTTCCTCTCTACTGGCTCCTTTTTCCTTTTGCTCGGCCATGGGCCAAGGGCACCAACCAGCCATCAAGTAAAGGGCTCTTCCAATGACTTGCCCTTAGCCCAGCACAGTGTCACAATATTACAAGCCAGGAGGTCCACATCTGAATCCTTGTTGATCTGAATTTTAGCTGATCTCAGGGAAGGCAGCAGCTCAAAGCCTACAAGTAGCCTCAGTGCCCCTGAGTTTGGTAAAGAGTCACTCTCAAGGTTCAGACATGAATACATTGGTTGAATCAGATAGGGTAGATACAATCAAGAGGTAACTAGACCTTCACATGCGGGAGAGGGGAATAGAAGGGTATGGGAGGGATGAGGAATGGATGGAGATTGATGTGAAGTATAAATACCAGCACAGTCTAGATAGGCTGAGTGGTCTGTTTCTGTGCTGTACAGTCTGTGTAAGTACACAAGGGCAAATATAGAATCAAAGAATTTTACAGCACAGAAGGAGACCATTTGGCCCATCGTGTCTGTGCTCTTGGAAGAGGTACCAACTAATCCCACTTCCCCACTCTTTCCCCGTAGCCTAGCTTTTTTTTCTTTTGAGTAAAAATCCAATTTCCTTTTGAAAGTTATTGAATTTGCTTCCACCACGGTTTCAGACAGTGAATTCCAGATCATAACAACTCGCAGCATAAACACATTTCTCTTCATCTCCCCGTAGGTTATTTTGCCAATTATCTTAAATCTATGTCCTCTGGTTACTGACCCATCTTCCAGTACCTGTGGAACCAAAGAGAGAAATTTCACCTTGAGTCGGCATTTACTTATTTATGTAACAAATTAGAGAATCCCAAATTTAGTAAATTTCTTAAATACGCCTTAATTTTGAAACCGGGTTTCTTTAAGTCCTTTTAAAAACTGTAGAAAAACTTGTTTCAAGTTAAAACTGAATTCGAAAATTTGACAAAGTCTGGGCACTCTAAAATATTTACATAAATAAAATAAATGAGATGGAATTTCTACACTACATAACCCAGTGGAAAAAAGAATTCAAATGGATTCAGAAGATGATTAATTTTGGTTTGATATAAATGAGATTCCTAAAACATTTATAGTTCTTTTATTTGTCATTTATTATTAATAATAATAATTGCATTTGAAATAGTACCCACAGCATAGAAAGTGTCTGAAAGTGCTTCAAACGTGATTGTTGTAAAGTGAAGTGACTGTGTATTTGTGGGCAATCTGGGCAGCCAATTTGCACGCAGCAAACTTCCACTGAGAGCCATGAAGTGAATGGTCAATTCTATATGTGTTGGCCAGCATACTTGGGAGAAATTCCTTCCTCTTTACAAATTGTGTCATGGGATCTTCAACAATTGCTTCAACAGGCAGATGGGACATCAGTTTAACATTTCATCCAAAGGACTGGAGATACTGTATTTATTTCTTAATTATAATAAACTATATTATAGGTATAATAAGCTATTGATAACCTGTAACTTTGTTTTTATCTAAAAGAAAATGCCCTGACACAGCAGAAAAGAGCTGCAGTGTCTGATTTCATTCAACAAATTAATACAGTATCTTCAGCAAATAATGAAGAATAACTGAAATATTCTTCAGTATGAAAATTGTGATTGGGTCATGCCAGCCTCATGGGTAGAAGTGTTCATTATATTATGCTGCTAGACATAACTCTCATTTAAAAAAGAACAGTCGTTTTGAGAACAAAGGCTTCATGGCTTTTTGTTCTCTATTTCCTTTGGTCTCTTGTCTCCTCAGGCAGAAAAGCATCCTATGCCTGAGGGTACAGGCACGATCTCTAACATTGCATATATAGCCAATTGAGTTGACCATTCCTCTCTCTGGGGAGTGATTCCTCCTTCCTGGTGCCATAGGAGTGATCAGAAAGTTGCTGTGTGGTTGTTCTTTGGTGAAGAGTCACATCCCACCACACAGATAAGTTACGGTTCAGCTTATGGCATTGAATAGTCAAGTGTGACCCTGCACCAATAATAATAATCATCCTTGCATTTGATATAGTGCTTTATCATGTCTTTGAGACATCTCAAAGCACTTCACAGAATACACCATAAAGTGAATTGACTGTGTATTTCATGGATGAAACACAGCAGCCAATGGCGCACAATAGTGTCCCACAAACAGTCGTGAATTGAGAGACCAAATTATTATTATTATTTTTTGAAGGAATTATTATCCCCGGAAAAGCAATCCACCAATCGATTAACAATTGGGTTTCTACTTACTGCTAGGTAAGCTGAGGTGTGTGGAGTAAGGAAACTTGCCCAATATTTTGCCCTACTGGGAATCCAACCCAGGTAATCTCGCTTTCGAGGCGAGTGCTCTAACCACTAAGCTACAGGACTCCACAATGATAGTATGGGTGCAGGGGCACATGCTACTCCCTGATATTTCACCCAAGTGGCCATTCTTCATGCTCTTGAAAGTTGACAGCCTCTTCAGCTGTGGAGAGCATCTCATGGGACATAGGAACAGAAGTAGGCCATTCAACCCCTCAAGCCTGTTCCGCAATTCTATTATACATGGCTGATCTGTATCTCAACCCCAGTTACCCACCTTTGCTGCATTTCCCTTGATACTCTGGCTTAACAAAAATCTATCGACCTCAGTATTGAAAATTTCAATTCATCCAGCCTTCACAGCCTCTTGGGGAGAGAAAATTCCAGATTTCCACTACCCGTTGTGTGAACAAATACTTTTTGATTTCACTCCTACATGGCCAAGCACTAATTTTAAGATGAAACTTCCCTTGTTCGGGATTCTCCCACTGAGGAAATTGTTTCTCTGTAGCTACCCTATCGAATCCCTTTATCATGTTAAACACCTCAATTAGATCATCCCTCAACCTTCGAAACTCAAGGGAATACAGACTAAGTTTATACAATTTGTCATTCACATAAATACTATTTGCAGCAGAAGTCACTGAATATAAATTAGTAGCTGGAACCCCAGATAATTTTCCTTCTCCTTAGGCCATGGTTGATCAGGCCAATTTTAAGTGCCGCTACAGCATACTGAGATCAGCTAACTCAGTACAGACCTCAGTAATTGCTGTCAAGTTTAGTAACTGGCGGAAGCTCAATTTGTCCACATAAAACTCCCACAAAGAGTCACGAAGAGAATGACCAATTTTATCTGGAGATTATATCTGGAGAATCTAACCTGGGATTTTCCCTCAGCTCAGTTTGGTGTCTTTACTCACTAAGCTAGTCCAGGTAGCTACAGGGTAGCTACAGAGAAGGTTCTATTTTAAAAGAAAGCTCTCCTTTTTCCTAACAAAAACATAGGAACGGTTTATACAATCAGAAGAAGTTTTAAAACATACACGCTGCTTAAATCTGAGATAATTTAATGAACAAGCTTGACTTATTTTTTTATACTGTATATGTAAAAAGGTGACATATGGTCCTATGTAAAATAAATCATTCTGAATACAGAAAATGCAATACTTTACAAAATAAAAACAACTTTATTCATCTTGGGAACTTTGTAACATAACTACTGAAAATAACTGATTCGAATTTAATAATATTAACAGCTCTAAAAACAAGACGGAGATGCCAGTAAAGATTTCACAATAATCCGGTAACATGGAATCACTTGGATCCTTTACTATCTTTGACATGAATCAGAGATTCAGTAACTAGAAACTAGTGTTGGGGGATTTGTTCTCAGTTTTCTGAGACCTGTTACCACCGCCTTAGAAAATAAGTGCAAACCTCTATAAGAATATTTTCTGGATAAGATTAGATATAATGGCTACCTTAAGTATTTTTAAAAAAAGACAAGCAATAGTAGTTTTCAACTTGGCTTGTCATCCAGCTTTGATTGTGAGTACATAGAAAACTGGATAAAGAGCTGAACATTATCAGTAAATAACACAAACCAGGGTTACTTTATCCCCACTTTTATACTGAAAATTTAACTCCTGTAAACTGCACAGTGGTATGTCAGAATGTGCAGAATATAGTCTTGTATTTAGGCACCTCTGGGTATCAGATTCTTGTTGCATGAGTCGCGTTGTGCTCATTACTGAAATTGCCCTTATTCATACATCAGCTCACCTGCCGCACGGTACTAAAAGGGAAAAGACCTTCATCTTGCTCACATTATGCAACAAAAGTGACTAAGGAGGCCCTTTGTGACTTATGATGTACCTTCTCATGGCTGCAGCTCATGTACACATCAAGACCCACCACCCAATCATGCCACGTATATGCTGTAACTCATCCTAGCCATCTGTTACTCTCCAGGTCTCATACAGAGCAGGTTACATCTTCACATCCACTGCACTTTATACAGCAGTAAAGTCCAGAGAAAGTCTTGTCTATTCGGAGCATTCTCTTTTGTAGGTGTTTTTTTCCTTCTTCAAAGTTCTGTCATAAATATATTTCATTATGATTGCTGCCCTTCATTAAATTCCTTTAACTTGCCCTCTGTTGGGCATACACGCACTTGTATGGTTTGGATAGTGCTAGCCCAACCATGATGGTCATGTGTGGGGCCTTGTTTCAGCGAGATAGGTGTTTGAATGAAGCTCAAGAGGTGAGTCAAAGCACCCAACACAGAGTCAACTGGGCTCTCGGCCCTTGCCCTGTGCACTTACCATGGTGGTATCATCAGTGTAAGAAATAACCCTGCTCCAAATAGGTGTTATTAAAAAGCGTAGGTGAGGAGTGCCAACAATGAAAATTTCCAGGTTCAGGTGGAAAAAAACACAAATGAAAGCCTCACACTGTCCATGAGATCACCTGAATGGATTGATTTCCAGATACTCAAACTCACTCACTTACCATGACACCTCACTTGCTCTCCAACCTGCACACAACCCATTCCTCTACCCGGCCTCTTCGTTCAGCCAACTCGGGCCTTCTGATGTCCCTTGACCCCTTCGCTCCCTCATTCTTCAGCCATTACGTCCTAAATCTCTGGAACTCTGACTCAATTTGTCCGCCTTGCCCCCACTTCACGTGTCTTCAGGACAGGACTTTCTTCTTCAACCGTACCTGAGATCACCTCCCTTTTCTCCCCAGCTCAGCATCAAACTATGTTATTGATCAGTTTCCAAAACACTGCTCCGCACAAAGGCACGTGTTTACAAGCTATTGTCGTTTTGTTCTATTCTCAAGCTTATCCATTATTCTCTGGATGGCTGAATCTATTTAACTATTTACTCTTTTCATTCTCAATGTTCTCGTATGAAAGGGGTAAATGCAGATGAAACGGGTCTTAAATTTACATCACTTCTGTGCCAATGTTTGTTGCTCACATAAAACGCACACTTAACCTTACAGATGCTTCAATCCCTTTTGGTGATTGTCTATTGAAAATACAGTATAAATTGAGTTTAGTAAAGAACACTTTTTATATTTTCTTAACCCATGCTCTATGTATTGACACTCCCAGAAAGCATATATTTCAAGCATCCGCTGCTAAAAAAAAATGAACTGGCCTGTTCAAAACATTCCCCTGTTTTGGCTTTCATCACTGTACATAAAATCCTGTACAAATTTACACGTAAAATATTTAGTCACCACTAACAAGCTTTGTGGTCTTCAACTCTGCCTCTCTCCTTTGATCGTCCAGTCCATGTTTGTTTCTGTTTCCTTTGATGCTCAAATCGAATTAAAAGAAGATGGGGTTTGTTTGTTACTTTCATGTCATTGTCTGCAAATTGTTTCCTGCCTGCTCCCCTTTTTGCAATCTGGCTTCCTGACGTCTTACTTAGTTTCTGGACCTAGAAGCGTTATAACAGTTGCATTTCATGTACCATCTGAGCTTGTTGCCCACTGAAGCCAAGCAAAGCATTGACAAGCCACGCTGGCACTTTCTCACACCCGTGAACTCCATCAGTCACACCTTAAGGATTGGGGGGGAGTGGGGGGGACATGTTTGCATTCCGGTTATCCATAATATACCAACTATGCCGCCTCCTATCCCTTCATTGCCTGTTGTTGAATCCTAGATATAACCACACTATCATTAAGCTGAGTCTGAGGATCATCAAACGGACCAAGCTGTTATCAGTGAAATGAATTAGACTTCAACACATCTCCAGCCATGTCCACAATTTTCCTCAACTTTCAATTGCTGGCCATTCGTGGCACACTGCTGACACCCGTGTGTTGACTGAGCCAGGTCAACACAGCTGCATTGAGTAGGACCCTTCTTGAGTCTGTCAGCAACACTGTGATTCATTACATTTTCACATCCTGTTATATTTAGAAAAAAGTAAACACCAGATTTCTGCGCAGCATTGATACAGCTACCATTTTACATCGCTCACTCCACTTCTGCACGGAGAGACATTCTAATTGATATAAATCGAGTCATTTATTTGGGAATCAAGCCTCCTAATACTTATATTTAAGTATATTGAATTGAATAATGAACCTGTGTTTGCACAGCAGGTTTGTAATTGAAGACAGCAGTTTGCTCAATAAGTCTGACCTCTATTAGCCAAGCTGCTTGTCTTTATTTACAACCTCCTGTACCTCTGTGCACATATTCTTACTTACTTCATTAGAGCCTTCCAATCAATCACCTTTTATTCAGATGTTTCCTAGTTAATTTGAGTCTTTGTCTAACTTTATCTTATTTACTCACTGGGGTGTGAGCTAAATATTACAGTCCTGTATATGCTCCAGAATAGCACTGAGCAGTAAATGACACCCAGCAGGGATCTTTCAACAGATGTAAACGCAAAGTTCATTGAAAGGGGATTCATGGTACCATCTTACATCAACGTCACTCCCACACACTGGTTGCTCGCTGTGTGTGTAATATTGAACACTGTTTGCACAGAGCCATGCTCTGCTGAAACGGGTCCTCGTTTGTGCTGCTGATGTTGCCTATTGCCTGCTGAGAACTGACCCTCTCTGCATCACTTTGCAAAAATACCCTGTGACACAAACCAAAGGTTAGGATGCTTCTATGGGGATTCGTTTTTGAAATCACGTGCGGCTATATTTCAGCAATGCAAATTTACATTCCCAATGTAACAGTGGAGGAAAAATTACTGAACAACTTTACAACTGAACAAATCCCACCCTCTCCCCTCTCTCCCCCAAAGTTAGACACCACCTTCGATCGAGAAGGAAGCTCTAACCTTTTTCATAATGACCAGAGTGGAGATAATAATATAATAATAATCCTTGCATTTGATATAGCGCCTTATCACGTCTTCGAAGCTCAAAGCGCTCCACAGAATATGCTGTAAAGTGAATTTTATGAGCGAAACGTGGCAGCCAATTTCACCCAACAGTGTCCTGCAAACAGTCGTGGATTGTGTGACCAAATTATTATTTATAGATGCGTCGATCTTGAGGCTCTAACCTCTGTGCACCTTCATATTAAGCGTGAATGAATTCTTGTGAAGAAATGGCACTTTTACAGATATATTATTTACACAGTGTGTTCATACACGATGCACCTTATTTCACAGTCTTTCGCCTGCAGTGGAATGCCCGGTGCTCCTCAGACCTTTTGGCAGATGTGGAGTCTTGATTTTGCCTCTTTCCAGATTTTACAGGAAAGTCCTTTTGCACAGTCACAGCGCTGAAAGAGCTCCAAGCCATGGGAACCCTTCCTCCTCTGTTTGGTACAGACTTCCCCTTGACGAAGAACTGGTTTGCAGATCTTGGTCCAGAAGTGGCGGGCACAGCAGAATCCTTCCGCACAGTCTGAGGAGCGCAAGCAAGAGTCTCCTTCATGACCTGCGAATTGAAACATGTGCTTATTAAATAGATCAAGGAAACACACAAAGCCACTGTGTATCAACTCCCACCACAACGATAGTTTAAAAGGGAAGCATTTCCCTTTTTGGATCAGAAATGATGGTGTACTCTGGGTCAGTTTATAGTAGGGATGTTGATCCCAGGAACCAGAGCCGGATTAAACAATAGGCCAAGTAAAACAAGCCTCTCTTCCCGTCATTCTCCAGAATGAGGCTGCTCAGAGAGCGATGGGAAGTGGGGCGGAGCTGGAGGTATGACTTATAATAATAATAATCCTTGCATTTGAGATAGCGCCTTATCAGGTCTTCAACAACAACAAGATTACATTTGTATAGCGCCTTTTACGTCGGGAGGACGTCCCAAGGCGCTGGACAGAGTACAGCATTTCAGACCCAAGCTGGGGTCAGGGGAGGGAGAAGGGAGGGGAGGGGAAGGGGGGTGTCCGATGGCATGGTCGAAGAGGAGGGTCCTGAGGTGGAACTTGAAGGAGGCTAAGGAGGGGCGAAGTGGAGTGATTGGGGAATGGAATTCCAGAGGTTGGGAGCAGAGTGGCTGAAGGCTCTTCTGCCAATGGTGGGGCGGGTGGGTCGGGGGACATGGAGCAGGCCAGAGCCGGCTGAGCGGAGGGAATGGGCGGGTTTGTAGGGGGTTAGGAGGTCGCAGAGGTAGGGTGGGGCGAAGCCATGGAGGGCTTTGTATGTGAGGACCAGGATCTTGAACTGGATCCTCTGAAGGATAGGGAGCCAATGGAGTCGGGCGAGAATGGGGGAGATGGGGTCACGGAGTTTGGTGAGGGAGAGGACACGGGCTGCAGAGTTCTGGATTATCTGCTTCACAGATTAAGTGAATTGACTGTATATTTTGTGGAATAGTAGAAATATTGATCCCAGTTCTGTCAATGTGTGACCCAATAAATAATGTCATCTGATTGTGTCTCATTGCCTCCACTTTGGGGGTGGGGAAGAGTGTGGGGGTCGGGGGAAGGCGGGATCTCTTACTTAACAGAATTCCTTAACAAGAAATCTGATTCAGGGAAATAGGCTCTTCTTCTGGTAACTGACGTATGACATGCAAAGTCGAGAGCTTTGCTCCGATTGATATTCCTGGACTGGGGTTCCTGCTGGTTAAAGGGAATGCTAATGGGATTGCTAATTAAGGAATTTTTGCTAAATATATTAATCACAGGAAATGGCATAGTGTTGCCTCAAGTGGGGGGCGAACAAAGATGATGAGTGTCAGTGTAATTAAGGATTTCTCTTAACAGTCAGGAGATTTTTATTTTGCTACTTTCTCCCCTCCCACTCCACTACACCTTCCCTACCTCCAGCGCCCCCCCCACCCACATCCATCCCCCCGCCCTCCTCTCCTGGCTGTTGCTGACTTTTACTGTGTTACAATTCCAAGGGATGATAGATGCTCTCCAGCATTAAAGGGAAAGTCCTTCAGTATAGGTCTCTGTCCCTTTAAAATCCCACTTGCTTGCGCTCACGTTGACATCTGGCAGCAAGTAAATGTGTTTTACGATTCTCCTCCTGGGAAGAATCAGTTCGCCTGACGGTGTGATCGACTGCTATATGAGTCTTGCGTTGTGCAGCAACTGATTACACATTGAATCCCTCGAGCTAACAACTGGCAGGCTCCTTTCTTATGTTAAATCATTTTTTTTTAATGTTTCCGTTTGAAACACGAATAATTCTTCATCGCTACAGTTTTCACAATTCTATCAGTGCTCGCACCATGGATGGCATCGAGGAGGAAGGACCTGGTGTATGTGTTCCAGGCCTCTCTGACAGGATTGCGGCACTTCTGTTTGAGGGTGATGTTGTGCTGCTGGCAGACTCATCTGGGGACCTTCTGCACTGCACCCACCATCATGAAGACTGGACCAATCAGTGGGACATGTGGTGGGTGCTCCCAAGTGCGGAATCATGGTTCTTCACGGCCCAAGAGAAGACATCGAGGGAATTGATTGAAATAACAGCCAGCCTGGCTCATCAGCACGGCTTGGGAGGGCAGACCAGTCACTGGGGACAGGGACTCTTCCCAATCAGCAGAATAGTCGCCAATAAGTACGTCAGACGAGATGGATTCAGGTGGGAGGAAGAACAGTGCTCTTTAGTAATAATTGCTCTTGGATATCGAAAAAATCAGAAACTCTGTTGCCAGTGCTGATGGTAGTAACGGTAACCATTTGCAGTTGCCAGCAATGGGCCAGAGTGTGTTTATAAATAGGGTCAGTAATTATTGGACAGATTACTCTTAAATCTGTCAAAAGTGGATTATGAGTTTGATCAAGAAAAGACTGAACTCTTTAATATTTACATGCTCCCACTCGGTGATATCATCTGAACGCATGGGGTTAACTTTCACATGTATGTGGATGACACCCAACTCTCTCTCTTGCCCTCCGCCCTCTATTCCAGGACCACTTCTGTCCAGATGGATTGCTTGCCAGGCATCAAATCCTGGATGAAAGCCAACGTTCTCCAGTTGAATGTTGACATGACCGAGATTCTCCTGGTTGACTCCCACCAACACCTCCACAACTCGGATGTTGACAGCATCAATATTAATGGATGCACTCTCCACCTCACTGAGCTAGTATGGAACCTTGGTGTCTTGTTCGACCCTCAACTGTCCTTTATACCTATACCTTGACCAGTTCAGCTTTACCCCACCTCCCCAACATTGTCCACCTCCTATTGAGTTTAAGAGCCTTATCCTCACTTTTAAAGCCACCCACAGCCTTACCCCTTGCTACCTCTGCGACCTGCTAAAACCTCACCAAACTGCATGTTTCCTCCTCTTGACAGACACTGACCTGTTCCATGACACATACCCTCTCCTCCCACCATCAGAGGTCAGACCTTCAGCCTTTCTGCCCTCACCCTTTAGAACTCCATTCTGGAGTCTATTCGCCTTGCCCCTTACTTCCTTCAAAGCTCATCTCAAGACCTTCTTCTTTGACCTGTGCCTTCAGTCATCCTCCCATCACATCCCCTTGCCCTCAACCCCTCTTGATTCCAATCCCCAGTTCAGGTGCAAACCCCTGACTGTCCAACGACTTGGGACGTCCTATCGATGTGAAACACAGTGACAGAAAATACAACTTAGAAAGTGTTGCTCAAAATATATAAACCTATTAACTATTGCAGCTCCATCTGGTTATGGCACAATAGTTCATTACAACCTATGGTTTTCCCCCAGATCCAAACAATCCCTACATGACTAAAGGGTATGAAATTCTCAGGTTTTCTTGTTCTTCATTGCTAAATTGTTGGACAGTCATGTTTTTTATATAAACATTGTTTCACAGCTGATCCTTAGCTTTCAAACAAATTTAATAATAATCTTTGCACTTAGTATAGTGCCTTTCACGTTGGGAGGACGTCCCACAGTGCTTCGCAGAATTTACTGCGAAGTGATTGTTAACTTGTGGGTTGATTATGGCAGCCTGAGTGTGCACAGCAATCAACGTCTTATAAGCAGCCATGAAAGAAACGTCCAATTTTACTTTGGGGATTGTTGGCCAGGACACTGGGAGAAAGTCTTCTCTTTTGAATAATGTCAAGGGAGCTTTAACATCCACCTGGAAAGGCGGACAGGAACTTGGTTTAACATCTCATCCAAAGGACAACACCTCTGACAATGCAACACAACCCCAGCAATGCATGGGAGTGTCACTATTTGAACCAGGCTTATGACTAACCTTTCTCCCGTGACGGTTTGGTTTGTGTGTTGCCCACGTTCTGCCAATATGTGCCCTTGGTCCCATGGTGGGTTCTTTTCTTGCTGTGTTCTTGAATGTCCCCAGTGGTGGCTCTGTGATTGGTGCCTTCAAGAAGCTGTATGCAGATACCTGGAGAAAGGGATTCTCTCAGTTAAAAATGAGTTACATTCATACAGACAGTCAAACCAACAGAGCAATTAAGACAAATTTATAATAATAATAATAATAATAATAATAATAACAATAATCCTTGCATTTGATATAGCGGCTTATCACATTGTTGAGACATCGTAAAGCGCTTCACAGAATATACTGTAAAATGAATTGACTGTATATTTTGTGGACAATACACAGCAGCCAATTGTACATCAATATCCCACAGACAGTCGTGACCAAATCATTATTATTATTTTTTTGAAGGAATTATTATCCCCTGGAAAGCGATTCCCCAATCGACTAACAACTGGATTCCTACTTACTAACAGAGGCATGTGGAGTAACGAAACTTGCCTAAATTTTCACCCTGACAGATCCTCTCTCTTGTGAGGCGAGTACACTAACCAATACACTACAGGACTAACCTTTCTCTTGTATGATTTAACACTCATTTCAAAAGATAAACCCACTCACTGGGCACAGTAAAGGAAAAGTATTTATTTACTGAACATACAGCAGGAGGCCGAAATTTTTTTGTGGTGTTTGCCTTAAAACCAATGTTACTCTAAATCTGTTTTTCCATAGTTCTTCATTTTAGAAAAACAATTTCAAAATTAAGACTGAATTGAAGAGTTTTCCCAAATTCAGTAAAATCTTACATTTAAAGGTAACCATTGCAAAGGTTGAGAACATAAAGAATTTGAGGATTTTGGTGTCTTTATTTCTGTTGGAATGTATCATTGAACTGCAAAGACATCATTATGCAAATGGACTTTTGATTAAAGGCTCGCCTGGCTTTTCTCCATATCCACCGAACATGTCGAAGGCCCTTTTACATTTTGTATTTGTGTGTTTGCAAGCCAAGTCTGACTATAGATTATATAGAACAGAATTCTTTACAAATGGTGCCCATATTTTTAAAGGATGGAGGCCCTGTTGGAGTAGAGGTCCTATTATTTTGTTTCACAAGCTGAAGGGATAACGCTCTTGATTCCCTTGAGATACAGACTATAATAAAGAATTATTTGGTCCCTATTGAATTAGAATGGAAGCAGAAGAGGCCCCAAGTCATGACCCCGTCACATAGTCAACTGGAATTTTTTTTTCCTTTTTTATGATCTCAATTTCCCATATAAAAAAAGTTCAGATATGTTCCATATGTGTATGAGATCGTGACAATACATTCAGGTCTGTCTCGATTAGAACTGGGATTTGTTAAATTAAAACGAAATGTAAATTTTGTTCCAGTTTGCACATATTAGATACATCTGTCTCTTCAAAAGCAGATGGTCTAAATGATAAAGAACCAATGAGTATTATATACCTGCATTGAATGCTCTGAAAGGTTAATTATGAAACTCTCATCTTTTAGATGCGTGGGAAACTCTATGTACTTTGAAATCACTGGTTCATGCCAGTTGATTCTAAAAGGATTTACGTCCATATTTGCGGGATTTTGCTGCGCACAAATTGGCTGCTACAATCACCCACAAAGCACACAGACAGTATATCCTACGATGTGCTTTGGAACATCTTCCTGAAAATATACCATATGTAAGGATTATTTATTTAAATTAATGTATTCATGAATCCTGAATAAAATATGCCCACAGATGCAAGCACTGTCATCCTATCGTAGAAAATATCTCTTTAAAATAACTTTGAAAAGATATACATATTTGTGTGAAGAAATTTGAAAAATATCTCAACTGGTATGGCAACACAAGAGCCCAAAAGTAAAACAACTATTTTCATTTGGAACCCAGTTACATGTGTTTCGAATAGAATATGTCCTTGGCCATATTGTGTTCAGCCTGGCTCAGTTGTTACCACTCTAGATTCTGATTCTCAAGATTGTGGGCGCAAGCGCCACATCAGAGCTTAGAACTCATATAATAATAATGTAATAATAAACCTTGCATTTGATATAGCGCCTTATCAAATCTTCGAGATGTCTCAAACAGCTTCACAGAGTATACTGCAAAATGAATTGACTATATATTTTGTGGGCAAAATGCGTCAGTCAATTGCGCACAGCAGTGTCCCACAAACAGTCATGGATTAAATGACCAAATTCTTATTTTTATTTATTTATTTTTGGAGGAATTATTATCCTCGAACAAGCGATCCGTCAATCGACTAACAACTGGGTTCCTATTTACTGCTAAGAAAACAGAGGAGTGTGGAGTAAGGAAGCTTGCCTAATGTTTTGTCCATGTCGGGAATCAAACCAAGGTCCTATCGTTTGCGAGGCGAATATTCTAACCACTAAGCCTAAGCTAGTCTAAGATGTCTAAGCTAGTCTTAGAAATGTGCTGCGTTGTCGGAGGTGCTATCCTTCAGATGGGACGTTAAACCGAGAAAGTTTAAAGAAAGAAAGTTAAAAGGCACTACACCAAATGCAAGGATTATTATTATTTTTAAGCCTCCATGATACAGGACAAGTGAGGCTTCCATAACATCTATGTGATGGTGACCCTCATTAGTGATCTGGTTGCCCTCACTTGTAGAGTTACTTATCTCCTGGGTAGATCTTACTATTTGTTTCTGGTCCTCAGCCAGATATTGAATTCCAGAATAGAGATCAATCACTCCACAATAATGGGGTCTAAGCTGTGTTTTGGGTTAATAACCACACGCCTGATAATAATCCCTCAAGAAAAAAAACAACAATAAAATTGGTCACTTCAATCCACGACTGTTTGAGGGACACTGCTGTGCGCAATTGGCTGCTGCATTTCGCCCACAAATATACAGTCAATTCACTTTACAGTATATTCTGTGAAGAGCTTTGAGACGTCCAGAAGATGTGAAAACGCTGTATCAAATGCAAGGATTATTATTATTATTGTTATTATTATTATTATTATTATAGCACACTAATAAGTGGACTAATAGCCAACCATATTCAGATCCACACAATTTCCTCATATGATTAACTACTGAAACAAATTATAGAATCATCTGTAATTCTTTTCAATGGTGGTCAATTAAAGGCAACCAGTATGTATTTGAATATAAATAATAGTAATCCTTGCATTTGATATAGCACTTTTCACATCTTCGAGACGTCTCAAAGCGCTTCACAGAATATACTGTAAAGTGAATTGGCTGTATATTTTGTGGGCAGAACCCAGCAGCCAATTGCGCACAGCAGTGTCCCACAAAGAGTCGTGGATTGAGTGACCAAATTATTATTTTTTTTCTTAAGGGACTATTATCAGACGTGTGGTGTAAGGAAACTTGCCCAAGGTTTCACCCTGCCGAGAACTGAACCCAGGTCTCTTGCTTGCGAGGCAAGGGCTCTAACCACTGTGCTACAAGACTCTACATGATTATCCCATGAGATATAAGCCCAAACCAGATTTTGGATCCCAATGCAACCTCCAGGTATAATGGCAATAGGTCTTGACACTAAATAAAAGGACCTTCGAATTTTAGTGAGTTGTTGGAATCTCATGGCTAAATGCACTTGTTTTCTTTGCGGCAGTCTTGTGAAAAAGCAACGTTAGTTAGTATATCACCCGATATTAGAAACGTGGTCGAGCAGTTACTGTTATTTTGCTAGGAATACAGTACTTCAAAAATGAAATGAATAAACATTTGGTTGGCATGAAAGGCTGTAGAGGTTAAACATACACAGAGATGAATGATTAATTACTCTATAGAATATTGTGAACTGTTCTGAGCAAGAAAATACTACCGGTGGAAAACAACCAGACAGGGTTCAACAACAACAACAAAATTACATTTGTAAAGCACCTTTCACATCAGGAGGACATCCCAAGGCACTGGGCTAACCAATAGTAGGGATGTGAGGATGGACAGGTAAACTAGTCTTTTGATTACTGAGCTTTAGGTATCATTTATATTGTGCCTTTCATGTCAGGACATCTCAAAGCTTCTCACAATGTGGATGGTACATCAAAGTTATGGATGGGAGTTGAGTGGAGTGGGAAAGATAAACAAAAGCACAGGTAAAGAGAGACATTTTGAGCAAGAAAGAGGGAAAAAATGGCACTGTTTGTTTTGATCATTTAGAAACTTGATTGGAAAAGAAATGAATAATAAGAATAATCATTGCATTCGATATATGGCTTCACGATGGGAAGACGTCTCAAAGCACTGCACAGTATTTACTGTAAAGTGTTTTGAGTGTGTGTGTCTTCCAGCTGAATAGGATAGGGCAGGGCAGGGCGAAACCTTAGGCAAGTTTCCTTATTCCACATGCATCTATTTACCCAGCAGTAAGTAGGAACCTGGTTGTTAGTCGATTGGCGGATCACTTTTCCAGGGATAATAATCCCTTAAAAAAATAAGAAAAATATTTGGTCACTAATCCATGGCTATTTGTTTTGAGTGTTTGCATTTCGCCCACAAAATAAACAGTCAATTCTCTTTAGTTTTGAGACATCTTGAAGACGTGATAAGAAGCTATATCAAATGCAAGGATTATTATTACTATAAGAAGAAAAATTCCCACAAGTTCATTTGTGTTTGAATCAGTTTTCCCAGTTGTTTTGTTAAGTGCTCAGGATCAGGTGGTTATCACTGTCCCTTTACTTAGGCTTACACTTCAGTGATGGTCTGACAAACTGTGCCCTATCGGGTACATTACAGTTGCCCGAGTGCAAGCTACCCACTGCTCTAGGGTGCTGGGCATTAAAGAACTCAGCACCAAAAGGCAGCCAGCCACTGACTGCACTCAGACCCCTTGTTATGCCATTTCCGCTCTGTCTGTCTGTCTGCGTGCGCACAAAGCACTTAGCCCAAAAATCAGACTAAATGTTTGTTTTCAATAAGTTCAATTTTAAAAAAAAGGAACATGAAAGCCTCACAGCACATGCTATGATTAAAGTAAAGATCTTGGCAGCACTGGATTAGAGAGTAAGAAATCCCTGAATGATGTCAGCCTCATTATGAGGTCTAAAAACAGCCAGTTTATTTCTCAGCCTGACACTGCTTGATTTATCCCACATTGAGGAATATGCTCGTCGCAATGCTAGTGTTAGGATGGAACCTTTTACCAGTCTTTATAGCCAGATCACCATTGGCCACTCATTGATGCAGCATGGGTTCAATATAACACTAATCTCCCTCTCCTCTGTTCTAACAAGGAGCTCAGGTTTCCTCTTAAATTCCTTAAGCTTCAGACCATTGTCTTAAGACTTAAGATTGTGCAGCGCGTTGGAATATTCTTGAATTCAGTCATAGTTCAGAAGTCAATTTTCCAGTTTTTTTTGGTGTGACTATGGAAAATCCGAATCCAAATTAAGTCAAAATTTAAGACCTTTTTAAGACCTAAGTGAGTTTTGAGATAGACAAACTGCTTAAAGTGAAAGGAGTTTCAGTGAAACTACTTTGAATCAATGTGCCTGTCTGCAGTAGAACACAGGCTGATGAGAAGCAAAAAAACGTTTAAAAGTTCCGGGTGATCCATTGGGACCACTCACCCATACGGTTATTAATATTAATCCTTACTATCACTGCCCTCCTCTGGGTTTTTAAAACGTTAACAATGACTTGCCATTTGTCACCCATTAGTAGTGTTCAACACAATTTCCTTATGTGTGGTTGTGCAGGGCTCTTTGTTATTGGAAACTATTTGTGGTTTTAGCTGGTTAAACTGCACTGGTAGCCCTAGGCACAATCTGAGGTCCCCAGGTTTTGGCTCTCACCAGGAGGTAATAATCCCTTAAAACAAATTAAATAATAATAATTTGGTCACTCAATCCATGACTGTTTGTGGGATACTGCCGTGTGCAATTGGCTGCTGCGTTTCGCCTACAAAATTCACTTTACAGTATATTCTGTAAAGTGCTTTGAGACATCCCAACAACGTGATAAATCAAACGCAAGAATAATTACATCATACAACCTGCACTGGTTCCCTGAGGCACCCTCTGGGGTCCCCAGGTTTTGGCTCTAATCAACGTGCCCTTGGGTAAGTAGAATGCGTCCTCCAGGGAGATAGTGTGCAATGCAGTCCAGACACAGGGAAATAAATATCCATTCACCAGTGATGTGCATGTATAATAATAATAATAATAATCCTTGCATTTGATATAGTGCTTTTCACGTCTTCTCGACATCTCAAAGCGCTTTACAGAATATATTGTAAAGTGAAATGACTGTATATTTGTGATGTATTTGCAGCGTAAATAAAATAAGTGTACCGTTACTGCAGTAGTTTCCCGGGCAGCACATTGCATCTCGGTGGCAGCGTTTCTTCCTTCTCCGGCAGGACAAGCAGGTAGGGAAGCTTTGGTGATGAGAATGCTGGCAGTATCCCCTGGTCCCGCACTCTTTATCACTGCTACAGGGCTGAATCTACAGGAGGGGGAAAACAGGACGTAAGGGGAATGAAAAAAAGGTAGCAGCATCATTTGAGACAAACATAACACTCCAGATTGAAGGGGGCTGTGTAAAAACGACCCAATGCAGGTGCCCTGGAGGGCTGAGTATCAGGTTTTTGTGTGCTCTTGGTTGTAAGATTGTCTCTTCTCACTGAACTCCGTCACGTTATTGAGATGCTGTGAAAGCTAGCTTTGTCTGAAATCATTTTCACACAGATATCCTCTTCTTATCTCAGTCGCAGTGTCATTCCCTCTCAAACAATGTCCCCTCGTTTCACAGTAAACATCCCAGGCTTTGCCAATTTGCTGCTGGGTGTGAGACGTAAAAACATTTTGGCGATAACTAACACAACTGCTGTACATTCAGAAGTGTATGGTGGGCAGTAATTGACTGATACGGGTATTGCTCCCGTAATGATATATCAAAAGTCAGATCTCTTCCCACAATAGGATTTATAGCAATCTAACCTAGAAAGTTAGACAGTTTTTTGCTGTCAAAGAATTTTAAACAGATAGTTCTTTCAGAGAAATTGCACAGGCAAAAAGCATCAAATGGCCTCCTTCTATACTGCAAATTTCTATGATTCTGTTGAATGAAATTTAAAAATGTAGATATTTGTATTCAGCCAGATGCATTTCCCTTATCTCTAGGCCTGAATATTACTGATAGCATTTTTTATTACTTGACTAACATTGACAGCAGCCGATCCTACAAAACTGAAACCAACTCTGTCAGATTATGAGAATTAAGTGGGTGAGAGAATTTCTGAAACTGTCAATGTTCATTGCTTGGAGCATACACATATGGTTGCCTTTGTCAGTGACAACAAACAGCAACAACAACAACAACAAAATTACATTTGCATGGTGCCTTTCACATCGGGAGGATGTCCCAAGGCGCTGGACAAACAGTGTTTCGGACCTGAGCTTAGTTGGGGGTCAGGATTGAGGAGGATGGAGGGCAGAGTAGGAAGGAAGGTGACCAAAGACACGGTCGAAGATGAAGGTATTGAGACTGGTCTTGAAGGAGGTAAGGGAGGGGATGAGGTGAAGGGACTGTGGGATGGAGTTCCAGAGGATGGGAGCAGAGTGGCTGAAAGTCCGCCCACCAATGGTGTGCGGTCAAGGTAGGAGATGTGAAGTAGGTCGGAGCCTGCTGAGCAGAGGGAGCGGGTAGGCTTGTAAGGTGCTAGGAGGTTGCAGAGGTAGTGGGGAGCAAGGCCATGGAGGGCTTTGAAAGTGAGGACTAAGATCTTGAACTGTATGCTCTGTGTGATGGAAGCCAGTGGAGTTGGGCGAGGATGGGGTGATAGGGTTGTGGAGCCTGGTGTGGGCTACAGAGTTCTGGATGATCTGCAACCTATGGAGAGAGGAGTTGGGGAGGCGTGTATGAGGGTCTTGGCTGCCTGCAGTGTGAGACGTTGTCATGACCAGGCGATGTTGTGGAGGTGGGCAAGGCAGAGCGGATCATGGCACAGATGTGGGGTAGAAAAGACAGTTGAGGGTCAAACAAGATGCTAAGGTTCTGGACTGGCTCGGTGAGGTGGATTATGCATCCATGAATGGTGATACTGTCAGTGCCTGAGGTGTGGAGGCGCTGACAGGAGCCAGTCAGGAGGACCTCAGTGTTGTTGATGTTCAGCTGTAGAAAGTTAGCTCTCATCCAGGACTTGATGTCTGACAGACATTCAGTCAGCACAGCAGTGGTCCTGGAGTCAAGGGTGGAGTCAGAGAGATAGTGTTGGGTGTCATCCGCATACATGTGGAAGTTGACCCCATGTCTGTGGATGATGTCACCGAGGGGGAGTATAGAGATGTTAAAGAGGAGGGGACTAAGGACAGAGCCCTGATGAAACCCTGCACAAGATGGTGGGGGAGCTAGAGGAGAAGCCGTTTGTGGAGATGAAGTGGAGACGTGTGAGGGGTAGGATCTGAACCATTCAAGGACAGAACCATGACACTCACAAAACTATCCAACGCAGAAAAAAATCGCAGAAAATCAATGCAGCATTTATATTATTACGACTGCCCTCTCTATAATCTAAATGTGTGATCAAGGATGTAGGGGAAATGTTAATGGATTATTTACGCTGGTTACCAGAGGGCACACATTTAAGATAAAGTCAAACCTGTTTTCAGCAACCACTCAGCAGGACTGGACTGAAGTGGCTTTTACATAAGGGTGGCCTCTGAGTAAGGGTTCATTGGTGTGTGTACAATTTTTTGTGTATAAGTGTATAGAAAAATACAGAAAAATCCGAACCCATAAATCAAACTAGCTTCAATAAAGTAAAATATCAATTACAAAATACAAATCATTACTGTTTCTGCGGGACCAAAATTTCCACAGGCCTACGTGTACACCGACAGGACTAAAATAGAGACAGGTGGTTGCTGAATGGAGGCAATTTATTATGGAATATCGGTCCGGACTGTTCCAGGGTGATTGGTGAAGGCAGGTGGGTTGCTGAATACAAGTGGCTGCTTTAACAGGTTTGATTGTATTCACAAAAAGAACTGAAGCAAGGAAAAATATCTTCATACAGAGAGTGGTTGGAACGTGGAATTATCTGCCACAAGTCATAGTTGAAGCAGACTCCATAAAATCATTTGATAGTGAATTAGATAAATGGTTAACAAATAATAGAGGTGATGGGGAGTAGAGGAGAGTAAGTAGCTCATGTATAGAAAAACACCAGCACAAACTTGATCACTGAACAGTATGAATCTGTGCATTTTTGAATCCAGGAGAGACTGTACCATAAATTAAGTTTTTTGTTTCCTAGTTCAGAATCATATTGGTACTTCTCTATTAGATAGCTGTTTACTAACTACTCCCATGAATCCATTATTCTCCATGTAAAGTAAACGGCATAGGGAACTCCCTGGTGATCTGCTGTGAAATGTAATTACATTGCACTCTTTCATGACGTTTGAGACCATTTGTGCAGCTACAATAACACAACCCTTTGATTGTCAGTAAAGTATTACAACACAGTCCAGATGGTGAAGCAATAGTTTTAAATTGATGTTGAAATAGCAGTTACCAAGCGATGTTTTCTTCCTGATCTGCACAATTTGGTTTGTTCAGTCGGGAAGCACATGAGGAAACTCATCACCATACTTAATAGTATCCAAACAAATTTAAATGTTCTTGTGTCTGGTATGGCTGTGCAGACTCTCCCTGGAGGGATGCACCCTGCTAACCTAATTTCGGGAACACCATTACCAAACACATCACCCTAAAACCAGCTCAGCCTCGCTTGCCTCCCTCACACACCTAGGAAGACAGTCACTAGTTGGTGACTACACAAAGAGAGCCACATACAGCTACATATTTTAGAAGCAGCTAGAATTGGATTCAGGGTCTAGGGAGGCGAGTGATCATTTCTGTTGATCGCTCACTGTAACGTGCTGATGATTATACCTGAATACAATATAGTCAATATTGGAATATCTAAAGATTTCTTTAAACAATAATATCAGCATTTGAGCAGATTATTATTATCCTGAAGCTGCCATCTCACAGTCCAGCACATTTGTATAAGAAGCAGTCCTTAGGTACAAATCCTATTCTTGCTCTGTGAATCTAGGCAGTAGTATCACTACACTAATCTACAACAGCTTGCATTTATATAGTGCCCTTCATGTAGGTTAGAATCTCAGAGCACTTAATCGACTGTAGTGACATCCTAGCCAAGATTATCGTTCTCCTTGCATGGTGCTGATGAAGGAGAGCAGTGTGATCTTTCGTTTAACGTTTAAATCTCTTCCTCAGCTGTGAAGATAATAGGATTTCCTAAATCAGTTTAGTCTGGGAATGGAACCTAGGATCTCGCTAACCAAGCCGGTTAGGTACCAACGTACATGGTCCATTTTCCCACTGTGTCATTGAAAAGTGGAGAAAAAAAAATTATACTTGGTATTAGCTCTTATTCTAGACTGACACTTTCACTTGGTACTGGAGGAGTACTGCATTGTTAGAAGTACAGTCTTTCTGAAGAGACATTGAAGCTTTACTGGAAAGAAAATTTGAGATTTGTCTCACTATCTACATATACAATAGTTGAGGCTAACACTCCAGTATAATACCGGGAATAAGTGGTTTGGCCTATGAGCACACCATGGAGGAACTTGGATTTTTTCCGCTGGAACAAAGGAAGTCGAGGTGTGGCCTGATGGAGATCTTTAAAATTCTGTGGGAGTTTGGCAGAGTCAAAAGGGAGAAATAATTTCCACTGGTCAATGAGGCAGTGAGACAAGAGGGCATCATTTTAAAATAGTTAGTAAACAAGCAAATGCAGAGATTAGGAAAAAAAATTCACGCACAGAGCAGTTACGAAATGGAATGTCCTGTTGAGAAACAGTGGTTGAGGCAGAGTCCATATTGGCTTTCAAAAGGGAACCAGATAGATACCTTAAAAAAAGTCAGCTATGCGGGCATGTGGAAAGGGCAGGTAAATGTGACTTAAAGAATTACTCTTAAAGGACCTGGGCCTGACACAATGAACCAAATAACCTTCTTCTGTGCATATATTTCTCTGGTTCTGATAGTTCTATGGTTCTAAATGCTTACTATCAAATGAGATGTTAAACTGTCTGTTCAGTTGAACATTACAGAACCCATAGCATTATCTGAAAAGAGAAGAGAGGTGCTCTTGGTGTCCTGGTAAACCATCCTCCAGATAAATTAATTATTAATTTCATGGCTGTTTATGGGACAATGATAAGTGCATGGCAGCAAAATGGTTCTCATTACACAATTCCCATTAAGCAAATATATTATAATAATTTTTACATTTGATATAGTGCCTTATCACGTTGTTGTAAAATCGCAAAGCACTTCACGGACTTTCAATTTAACATCTCATCCAAAAGACTGCAACCCTGACAATGCATCACTCCCCTGGCCCTGTGCTGGAGTGTCACCCTAGATTATGAACCCAAAGTCCTGACTTGAAACTTGAACCCACAACCTTCTGAACCCAAAACCCACTTTTCACCCACAAAATACACAAAATTCACTTTACAGTATATTTTGTGAAGCGCTTTGCGATGCCATAACAATGTGATAAGGTGTCATATAAAATGCAGGATTATTATTATTATTAGGACCTCAGTGGCAGGAGGATTACCAACAGAGCCAGGCTGATACCTAAGATAATTTTAATATGCTGTGGTGCTGTGGCGAGTCAAGGGTTGTTATTGTTTGTTAATAATTTTCAGAAACTCTACTAAAAAAGAACAATCCGTGCACAGGCCCATTAGTTTCTCATCAGCAAAGGGTTTATTGCACACATTGGATACTTTGCCAGAGATCACAAATGTTTGCGGATTTGGCCTTCGTTTGCTGGCCTGTCAATTGTTAATGTACTGATGTAGGAGAGTAATTAGAACAAAATGATACTGAAAACATACATAAATGGTATTGTTGGGGTCAGGAATTTGATTTTGTGTGTGGATAATTTGAGGAGTGACTTGGCTCACTGTAATCCTATATTTGAATCAGGCACATGTTTATCTGCAGTTCATTCTGCACACAGCAAAATTCATCCTTAAATAGGTTTAAAGGAAAACAACATTTGGAAATCAAAGTAGGCTGCAGCATGAACCCACCAGCATGGTATCCTATCTGGCACGAGCTCATTCCTGTTGCAGATACAGGGGAAATAGGAAAACCAAACCGGGCTTCAGCCCCCAGGAGTGGGTGGACTGATCCCAATCTGTCACTTTGTCTGTTTGTGATTGTATCACACATGGGGGGTGTGGGGGAGAGAGAGAGAGGAGGGGAGACAAACATAATGTTTGAAAAGAGAAGTCGTACCTAAGCAGACATGATGGTGCCTTCTTATTCCAATAGAGAAAAAATAGATAAGAATCCTTCGCTCCCACATCCACCATAGGTCTAACAGTACAACTTTGAAAGTATAAGCTTTTTAGACGTTCAAAGTTGCCCCCATTAATATCATTTACTTTGACTCGCCTGTCAACTTGTTTCTATTTCTCCTTGTTTCTCTTGTACTCTCTCTAGACCTCTAATTATCTCATATTCTTTCTTCATGCACAGATATTATTCTCTCTTCCCAAATTCCAGGAACCCTTCCTATGGTTCAGCCTTTTAGACTGTTTTTGATACTCAAATGAAGTTCCTCATTGTGTTTTTGTTTATACCATAAGCACAGCTTTAACAAAGTTGCATTAAACTGTCACTTTGACCCTTTGGCATTCATGCCCCAATCTTTTTACTAATAGTTTATTCATTTTCCTTCTATAGAACCATAGAAACTTCTGCATTCGGCTCATCATTTTCTGTGCTGGCTTTTTTTAAGAGTAATCCTTTCAGTCCTATTGACCTGCACTTTCCCCATACCTCGGTAGCTGACTCTTTTTCATTTATCTAGTTTGTTGGGCTTTCTACCTTTCTCCCAAGTCATTCCTCTCCTTCTCTCTTTGGGTCACTTCTTGACTTGAACTTCTTGCTCACTTTCTC
This sequence comes from Callorhinchus milii, assembly GCF_018977255.1. Taxonomy (NCBI): domain Eukaryota; kingdom Metazoa; phylum Chordata; class Chondrichthyes; order Chimaeriformes; family Callorhinchidae; genus Callorhinchus; species Callorhinchus milii. The sequence continues at coordinate 31,883,839 of NW_024704742.1, read as the reverse complement.
TCAACTCACTCACTTTGCTCATGCGATTCCCCAAAGTTTATATCCTGATGTAAAGATTTCCAATCACTTATAAGAGTATTCATATGTTGTCAAAACAAAGTCTTATTTGTGTTAGCAACATAAGGTGCATACGTATACCTTGAGGTGACTGAGGAAAACTCACTTGGCTGACAGTAACATCCATCACTCCTCCCTAGATATGGGATTATTACATTGGAACATTAAATAGCCAGAAAAACATGCTATAATTTATAGCCTACCAATTATTATTCTAAAGATCTATTGTTACTCAAAATATACGTCAGTCACAGCTTAAGGGTGAATATGACTAGCACATCCATTCCATACGGAGAAATCGCAGCTTTATTTTATCAAATCGAATTGCACTTAAATGTGAGTGAGAGAAGTGAGGTAGTTAATAGAAGACTCACTGTATTTGATACAACAGTTAAATAATAATAATCCTTGCATTTTATATAGTGCCTTATTACGTCGTTGAGACTTCTCAAAGCATATTGTAAAGTAGATTTTACTGCGTATTTTGTGGGCGAAACCCGCCAACCAATTACACACAGCAATGTCCCATAAACAGTCGTGAATTTTTTTGAGGGATTATTATCCCCGGAAAACGATCCACTAATCGATTAACAACCTGGTTCCTACAGAGGCGTGAGGAGCAAGGAAACTTGCCTAAGGTTTCGACCCGCCCGGGAATCGAATCCTGGTCCTCTCACTTGCGAGGCGAGCCTGCTAACCACTAGGACTCCGCAGAAACTCCAAAGAAGCAAGAGTTTTTTTTTCTGAAATGGGAACTGGTCAAAACCTGGAATACAGACAAAGGCTATTTAATCATCTCAAGGCTTTGTTGCATTCCAGAGTAAAAAACAACTGATTTATGAGCCCTTATGTAGGAGACAATTTCCAGGCTTGCTCTTCAAGGGGCAATGTTGCCCCTGCCCAAGCACATGGCCTGACAAGTTTCTCGCCAGTGTTGTGAATGTGTGACACAACGCCAGAGTGATTCACATCGAAAACAGACATTGCTTGTCTATTTTCACTTTGTGAGCAGTGTGGATCTTCTGCACTTTTCCTCCTCAATAAGAACAATATTTCTCCTCTTTAGAATGTGGGAATGTCCTTATCCCTTAAGAACTCAGATGTGCTACTAATTTTGATCCGCTGTATCGGTTCAAACCAAACAAGGTTTTAGCAATCAATGAAATATCCACTCAACTGTCCCAGTAAGTGAAATGTTTCTGGTCTATTTACAGAATTGAGTTTTTGTTATTCTCTCATAGTTAAAGGATTGTGTTTTGTTTTAACTCACAAAACAGCATTTCACTAAGTCCAATAAAATACAAAGCACACCAGATAGAGATGGACCTTTGGCTGAACATATAACTATTTGCTTTTCAATGATGTAGGATTCATAGAATCATAGAATCCTACAGCACAGAAGGAGGCCATTCAGCCCATCGTGCCTGTACAGCTCTTTGAAAGAGCTATCCAATTAGTTCCACTCCCCCGCTCTTTCCTCATAGCTTTGCAAATTTGTCCTTTTCAAGTAAATATCCAATTCCCTTTTAGATGCTGTTATTGAGTCTGATTCCACCACCCTTTCAGGTAATGCATTCCAGATCGTAACAATTCTCTGCGTAAATATTTTTTTCCTCATCTCCCCTCTGGTTCTTTTCTCCATTGCCACTTTATGTTTTGTGTATTCAGTTGTCCCTCTGATCACAGAAGCTACAATATGTTTAATTCCCCATCCTTATTGCCTTCACATTTTTTGCTTTGGTTGGGGTTAGAAGAATTGTCAGATTTGTATTGAAACATATTCGAGAATTAAACTCTCCCTCTGAAGATGCAATCCAGCTGCAAATCTGTGTTCATGCTTACACCATGTATTAGTACAGGATGTGTGACTGCTTACCAAGCAGCGAATGGATGAAATAGTTAAACCTAATGGTACCTTTAATGTACCTGCTCACCCCTGGTTGAACGTGCTGCATACAGTTGTTTACTTCTACGGCTGACAGCTAGTTTTCCCCCATTGCTTCCTCTCTTTCCCCAGAATTGGTTTGTCACAACAGATAATAATAGCATCATAGGACACAAAATGCCTTGAAGACTTAATAATGATAATAATCCTTGCATTTGATATAACGTCTTATCATGTCTTCGAGACGTCTCAAAGCATTTCACAGAATATACTGCAAAGTGAATTGACTGTATATTTTGTGGGCAAAACTCAGCTTCTAAGACTATTTGGCCTTAAATGTTAAGATCGCTCAGAACCGTGACTAATTCTTCAACGTAGATTTCATTTAGAAACCAGTTCCTTTTAACAACTTGGGGGGTAAACAGTCCAAATTAAGACTGGATTTAAGAATCGTCGACAATCCTTACATGTTAAGGCAGAGTAGTATAACAGGCTACGACTATGTGGGATTTCAAGACTCACGTGTCTTTTAATAGTATTACAATTTAAAATGCAAATCCTTTAGGAGCATTAAATCTACAATCCAAACGAAAGTCCTGTCCCGTTGTTTTTATTTCTGACCTTACTCTCAATTAATTACAACACTAGATATACAGTACAGAGAAAGATTCAGCCTGAACTCACTTTACAAAGTCTTTTTATTATTATTACTATTATTATTATTACGAATCCCTTAGACTCCATACAGTAACAAACGAGTCGAATTCGTGCTGCAATGGTTCAGTTAACGACACAAGGCAAACAGTGCGCGGTGCTGAACTCACACGAAACCTGTTAAAAGTTTTGTTTGAAAAGAGAGAAGAGACGAGAGAGCGGTCGGAACCCTCCGCTATGTTAAAGGTATGCACACGCGGCGCGAACTGGTAAGTTTTTGTCAAGATTAAACCCTGGCATTACTGTGCCTCTAACCAGAACTGTGGTCAATGCGAATCCAGCACTTGCAGGTACAGTGTTATCTATATTGCAGCCACATTCCCCACCTCTCCAACCCCAACCCCAGTTTCCCTACACTTTTAGTGTCCATTTGACTCAGAAAAGAGCATCCAGTGCTCAGCCTTAAGGCTCTCGGGGAGGAGAGAGAGAGAGAGAGAGAAAAATACTATCCCCATGTTATGTGCAGATCAACCTGTATCCTATTGAGCCTCTGCCATCCAGAGCAGGAACCTGGAACTCATTTATGGACAGCAGGAAACTTAACATAAAACTCGTTGGGCTGAGAAGAGAGAGAGAGAGGAGGAGGAGGAGGGGGAGAGGGTGAGGGATCTTTAGGAGATTATGTCTCACCCCAGCGAGGAGCAAAAAGCGCCTGATGCTACAGGGATTGCTATTTAAACCATCGGTTTATGCCCACAAGTGCCTTCACTTGTACGTGAGCTGTTACAGATGTGACTGCAGTCCCAGTGCACAACCACAATCACAGGCGCTGATGCAAAAGCTGTGAGATCTCGGTACCTGATCCGACCCCAAATCCCCCCTTTGCATGCAAACCCCCCCCCCCCTTCCCCCCTCCACAACCCCCCCCACCACCACCACCACCCCAACATCATTCCAATGCATTCCCAGTCCAATATCCCAACTCAACACGCTCTTCCCATCCATTTCCCTGCGACGAAGTCCCAACTCAAGACGATTGCACTTGAAACATACTTGAAACATATACACATTTCCAATACATCATTCCCATATTCCCAGTAAAAAATCCCAACCCAACACGCTCTTTCCCATCCATTCCCAGCACGAAGTCCCCCCCCCCCAGACCCCAGAACCCCAGACCCCCAGACCCCCAGACCCCCAGAAACCCCCAGACCCCGCATCACCCCCCAAAACTCAAGACGACTGCAGTGCAAACACGACTGCAATTCAGCTCTTAATTTTATGTTCAGGGTCCCTCTTGCAAAAGGACTTGACTGACTGTGACTGACTGTGACTGACCGACTCACCTGCCCGGGGCTGGGGAGGGGGTTTTTCTTGTTGACGGTGGCCCTTTGGACGATGCCCGCGGATCTGTTGTGAGTCGGGAGCTGCTCTGCCAGTTGTTGGCCACTGGCCCCCGATTTGATGGCATTGACTTTGGATTTGCCGCTGTCGACCCCGTGAGCGCTTAACATCAGCAGAGCCGCGAGCAGCAGCCAGGAGTACATCTCACACTCACTCACACACTCACACTCACACACTCACACTCACACACACACTCACACACTCACACACTCACACACTCACACTCACACTCTCACACTCACACACTCACACTCACACTCACACACTCACACACTCACACTCACACTCTCACACTCACACTCACTCACACTCACACACTCACACACTCACACTCACACACACAGGGAGCTCCAGGGGGTGGGGGTGCTGGTGATGCTGGTGATGCTGAGGCTGGTGGTGGAGAAGGGCAAAGGATAGGAATAACTTAAAAGAATATTTTTTTAAAAAAGTAATATTTTTTTTTTGGGGTGGGGGGTGGTGGGGGGGGGGGGGGTTCAAGTATTCTGGCTGATGAACAAGGAATCACTGGACTGTGGGGAACAGTCTTGGTGAGGCTTCTGGTTAGAGTATACTTGTCTCTCTCTCTCTCTCTCTCTCTCATACACACACACACACTACACACTATCTCTCTCCTCTCTCTCTCCCTCCTCTCTCCCTCTCTCCCTCTCTCGGTGCAGTTGTTCAGTGTTGCAGAGCTGCTCTCTGTAGCGCTGAGATTCTTGGATGAAGCCTGAATTTCAGCCTCTGCCCCTCCCGAGCTGAGAGGCTGTATTTATAGACCCCACACAGTGTCTGGTTGCCTCCGCCCCTGTTCTCAGAAGGATGACAGATGTCGTTTTTCAGGCGGATCCCTGTAGATGAGCTCGAAACGAAAACAAATAAGGCAGAAAACACCACAAATAACAATATATATA
>NW_024704742.1:31736425-31873925 GCF_018977255.1 Callorhinchus milii | reverse complement strand
AGGGCGCTAGATAAATACAAGTTGTTATTGTAGGAATTGTTTAAAAAAAAACAATGCTTTTGGGAAGTTCACTTTACTGAGTTGATGATTGGAAGGATGGTGTTTTCCTTTGCGGGCATGCGGGTACTTTAATGTGTAAGAGAGTTTGACCTGCTCAGGATGAATATAAAGACCTCAAGGCTGAGTGGGGAACAACCTGATGATGGTGTGGTTGACAGGCTGTGCTGTAATTACTATTATTATTGTTATTTTGACTGGATCTAAGTCCAGGATTATAATAAGGATTGTAAAATAAGAGCCGCGGTGGTTTTGGGCTCTGTGCCATGCCATCCACTCCCAGACTCTGTTTGTGTCAATTAGGCTACAGTTTGCACCAAATTCCACACAATTTTTACATTGAAACCAGCTTAAACCTTTCCTGTTTACATGACAAATTCCAGTTCAGAGCAAGCAAGGGGTAAGTGTCTATCTGTCTCTCTCTCTCTGGAGGAGGTGGCTGGTGTGAAGCGAAACTAATAACAAAAAGAATTAAAAATGAATTTTAACAATGCTCTGGAACTGCTCACTGAGAATTGGCTCTTTAAACTTATAAGTCAACAGATTGATTCACTTCTGCTGGAGACTTCCCCCCCTCTCCAACCCGGTTTTACTTTTGATATGACTGTGTGATAGTCCCCAGGGATTTTTAATATTAATAGCTACATTGCATTCGGGCACCTGTTTCGCAGAACCTTGGTGGGTTGTGCTTGAGCTGAAACTTGCTTTGGACCTACTAACTATATAAAATAGTATAATTACCAACTCTACTTAACTTAGCTCAGGTCCACTGATACAGTCATCAGTGTTATAATAATAATAATCATTAAATTTGATATAAAGCCTTAACACTTTGTTGAGATATCTCAAAGGGCTTTACAGGATATACTGGAGTCCTGGTTAGAGCACTCACCTCGCAAGAAAGAGGACCTGGGTTTGATTCCAGGGCAGGGCAAAATCTTAGACAAGTTTCCTAACTCCACATGCCTCTGTTTCCCTAGCAGTAACAACAACAACACATTATATTTGTGTAGTGCCTTTCACGTGGGGAGGACGTCACAAGGCGCTTGATAGTCAGCGATTTGGATCTGAGCAGGAGGCTGGAATCAGGAGGGGTAGAAGGAATGAGGGTAGGGGTACGAGGGTGGCCGAAGGTGTGGTCAAAGAGACACTGTGGGTAGGGGCAGAGAGGTTGAAGGCCCAACCACCAATGGTGGGGTGAGCTGGGAATGGACCATAGAGTAGGCCAGGGCCTGATGAGCGGAGGGAGCAGAGTATTGTTATTACCAATATTATTATACTGTAAAGTGGAGCGAGTGTATTTTATTAACTGTATGCTACTGGCTTGTGTTCTTGCAGCATATTAGACTGGTGGCCGTGATATTAACCGGGTCTTAAAAGGGCTTCTTTGGGTCAAATCTTTCTTACTTTATAGCTGAACCTCTATGAAAAAAGTTTCATTCAAGTGCAAACTCCTAAGGAACATAATGATTAAAAAGCAAGCCTTGCTAGCAGGAATCCTATTTAAAAAAAAATCACGCAATTATTATTAACTTTAACAATCTTTGTAAATCAAAAACACATGTTTAAAAATACAATGTATGCTAGTGATAAATTTTGAGGAACTGGCTGGTGAGAAGCCACAGAGCTAAGGAGCCCAGTGCACAAGTTGAAATGATAGGAGTATGAAACACACCCCAGGATTGTCATAGAAAGTTTACAGACCAACACTCCATCCTGTCAGTGTTGCTGCTTTTCCCATTCCGTTTAATATTATTTCACTTTATGGCTGTCTTTGTACAAATTGGCTGACACATTCGCGGACAAAAGGCATAGTTATTGCACTTTACAGTATGTTTCGTGAAGCACTTTGAATCATTATTATTAATATTACTTTTTCTTCCCTACTTTGGAATTCTCTTCCTCAATCCCTCCACCTTGCCCCCTCTTTCCCTTTTGTCAAATCATGCCAGAATATCTTCTTCGATCGCGCTTACAGTCACCTCCTCTCTCCTCCCGGCTCGGCATCGGGCTCCATCACTGTTAAGCGTTTCGAGATGCTACCCCACATGAAGGGTGCTATATAAATGCGTGTTTTTAATATACTTAATCCTGTTCAGATGCTGTGATAAACTCATCTTCAACAATTCTCTGTGTAAGTGTTTCTAATTCCAAACTGTCTGATTTCTTCTGGTGACAATTCCTGGTTTACTTGGTCCTGCTGCTGCCTGGCCCATCAGTGAAAATCGTCTCATTATTTATCCTATGAAAAACATTCCTATTTTACAGTACCACATGGACACTTCAGGCCCCCACCCAAGCCAGTGCTGAACATGATATATAATAGCAGTATGTCTGCATAGAAGGTTGGAGCAGTAGACCGCACCAGGACTGATATCGTATAAGAGGGAGAATGGAACAGAGAGGTTTAGGTAAGGGGAATAGGAGGGATGGGGGCCCGGGTGGACTAAAAACACCAGCACAAACTAATTGGCCTAAATGTTCTGTTTCTGTGTCATATCACTCTGCGTAATTTCAAGTAAGCCATACTGTAAAGTGCAGTGACCGAAAGATTTAAGAGGTTCAGCTACCAGTTAACTACTGAAAGGCAGCAGAAATATGGCCGGGGAGAGCAGCTCCTATTGTCCCGCTGTTCGGTACGGTTGGGCAAATGAACGAGAAATATTTGCCTACAAATAAATTTCCGCTGACATTTCAATGACATGAGTTCCCAATAAAAAAATGCCTGTTACTTTAACGCAAACTGCAGTGTACTCCAGGGATCTAATAAACTGGCCTTGCATCATTATATCCCGCAGTCTGCTCCATTAATCAACCTACAGGGCTCATACAGTCACCTAACAAAAGCATTAGAAATTACTGATAGCTTATTAGTAGAAGGTGAGGAAAAACTTATGTGACATTTTGGTTCACCACCACATTAGATTGCAGTCGTATGGAATTGCTAATTTGGCCTGCAAATGTTAGCTCCTGATTTGTGCATTTATTAAAATGAAAGCTATGGTTGTGTTTTATAGGTTTGCTAAAGGAATGCAGCTAAAAGGCAATTTCCCACAATATACATCAATCTAAATCAGTTAATGGAACAAGGAGACTAGGTTGCTTTTCTTCCCCTGTAATATAGATCGATGTTTCGGACCCTATTTTTTGACCTTTAAGGCATTTTGTACCATGACATTAGTCCAGGACACTGTGGAGGTGTTTCAGAGAAGCTGTTGTGCTTCCAGGTACAAGAGTGTTGCCAGTGGAGGAATCCTTCACGTTAGCGATCAGCCCAAACCTTATTTCCAGTGATATCAGCCCAAACCAATAATATCGGTGAAGGGGGAAAAAAGTAGAAACTTTCACAATTTTGTCTGTTGGTACCTTTCTTGCTTCTGCATGAGGGGGTTGTGATTTGAACCCCACAAACTAGGACTTGAGGTCATATCAAGTACAGTACTGAGTGCAGCCCTGCATTGCCATCCTTCTCTGAGATGTTAAAATGAGGTGCCGCTTGCCTGTCCCAGAGGATGTTAAAGATCCCATGGCATTGGTGTGAAGAACAGGAAGTTGCCATGATGTGCCAGGCTCCGGGTTCGATTCCTAGGCAAGGGCAAAACCTGAGGCAAGTTCTCTACAATAGCCCACTTATCAGATGTTCCTGTGCAATTAGAATTGAGAGTCTGCTACCGTCACTTCCAGCCTTCAGAACCCATTGCTGCCAAGTTGGAGGAGTTGGATCGAGCTTCTATGACAGCCTGCCACAGGTAGCATTCAGTCCCAGGTCGGGACTTGAATCACATAGTCTAAGCTGACACTCCAATACAGTTCTGGGGGTGTTTTGCCTTTTTGGAGGTGAATAGAAATATTTTAAAAATGCAAACAAAATATAATGAGAACAGGAACTCACAAAAAGACATTGTGGTCACAAGTGAAAAGACTTTATAAGAAGTAAGAGGAAGTATTGCAGACATCAGCACACAGGGTCCAGGAAATGTTTCAGTTGTGTTAACAAAGGACAATATTTTTGTTGGCTGATCTGTTGGTGTAATGGATAGACTTAATGGTATAACAGATAGACTTGATTGTGTAATGGATAGAGCTGATGGTGTAATGGTTAGACCTGATGGCATAATGGATGGTGGATGCTGTGTTTACGGTCAAGTAGCCCTTGTTCAGTGTTTAGTTTGCTGGTCTCAACAGAGGCTACATGGGGAGAATAAATCAGCCCTGACTTACCCCAGGTAGGAAGGATTAAAACAGCTAGGGTTCCCGCTCTTGGTCCTGTGTGCGTGCGTGCGTGTGTTTAGTGTGTGTGTATGGCAGCTGGCTGAGAAGAAGCTGAAGCGGCCACCATCATTCACTGATAAGGCTCATACCTGAACAATGGCCAATAGGGCACTACTGGCAATGAACCATGCTCCATCACGAGGAGGCCAGGGCATCAGCAGTGGCAAATACCAATGGGAAGAAAATTACAAAAACAATCAGACACACTCCATTTTTTTTTAAAAAGGCAGATAGGTTCCTTAGGGGATAGCATAGGAAAAGATGTTACAGAAGATCAAGAGATGGCACATGTGTTCAATAAATTTTTGATTCATTTGAACAAAGATCCAGATGGTTCAGCTCAGGATCCTTAAAAATGGGTAACTATCAGTAGAGTGTGTGTTATGAAGAAACTCTGAGCTAAGGAATGGATACTGGGGAATTTGCTTACCTTAAACATAAGCCTTTTTGCAGCTTTTGGTTCCTAGGCAGCGGTAATAATAAAAATAATCGTTGCATTTGATATAATGCCTCATCACATCGTTGAGACATCTCAAAGCACTTCACAGAATATATTGTGAAGTGGATTGACTGTTTATTCTGTGTCACACAAGTTAATTTCAACTCCTCCAATTTGCAGCTGAGGTGAGGTACAGCTTTGCAATATCCTGCTAGCTCAATGTTATGTTTTATGCAACAATTTACCATGAATGTGTTGCCTTCTTTTATTTACACTTTTCTCCCTTTCTCTCCTCAAGATGTTTATTTGTGCTGAGAGTACAGTTGCATACCTTGCTTCACTCAAGGTAATTTTGTAGGCTGTGCCATCATGAGCTGCGGGTTGGAAGGATAGACTGCATAAATGACACTAGTCTTGGTCAAACCTGCAGACAAATCACTCACTTCATGGAGGTTTGTGGGACATTCCTGTGTGCACATTGGCTGCCATGTTTGACTACAAAGGCAGTCACATAAACAATTACTTGCGAAGCAATTTCACACGTTTCCGTTTTTGACTCCATCAGAGGGTTATTATTTACTATCATCACACGGTGATCACTCAGTTGTCACATTGGCTAAATAGGCTGTTTGTATAGGCTGCTGTGACATACTGTACTATTATTCTACATCAAGAAGTTTTCATCAGCCTGGACTAAGGAAGGGAAAAAGAGAGAAGACGGCTACTCAGAGGGGACCTCATAGCTGTGTAACATTTTAAGATGAATTGAAAAAGTATACACAGATAAATACAGTAAACTCCTGATAACTTGATCTTGTCTTAACCTGTCACTACTATAATAATAATAATAATAATAATCCTTGCATTTGATATAGCGCTTTTCACGTCAGGAGGACGTCCCAAAGCGCTTCACAGAACACACTGTAAAGTGAATTGACTGTATATTTGTGGGCGAATGCGGCAGTCAATTGCACACAGCAATGTCCCACAAACAGTCGTAGATTGAAAATGACCAATTTAATTATTGTTTTTAGTTTTTGGAGGTATTATTATTAGGCATGTGGAGTAAGGAAACTTGCCCAAGGTTTCGCCCTGCCTGGAATTGAACTCAGGTCTCTCACTTGCAAAGCGAGTGCTCTAACCACTGAGCTACAGGACTCCACTACTACTTAAGTCATCATGCTGTCAATATCCTGGCTGCATTTATTTATGTATTTATACATATGCCTAACTTGCACTCTGGATAACGTTTCACTGAGCCCTTTTCCCTTGGAGTGCTAATTTATCAGGAATTTACTGTACTTTAGGATGCAACAAGACAGTAGAACAAGAGGACATAGGTGTAGAGTTGCAAAAAGAAATTAGGGACAGATACGAGGATGCTTTCCTTTACTCAGAGGGTAATCAATGGCTGATTGCCAGGAAGTGTGATCAAGGCCAGGACATTGGACTCATTTAAAAAACAACTTGACAGTAGGGTGGGAGTTCTGGAGCGATGAAATTGGATGGGCCAAAGTGTCCTTCTTCATCCAGACCAATCTTGTGATCTAATGAAAAAAAACAGCTGGATTGCATGCCCTGGTTTCTTTCAGATAAATAATAATAATCCTTGCATTTGATATAACGCCTTATCACGTCTTCGAGACGTCTCAAAGCACTTCATAGAATGTACAGTAAAATTAATTGACTGTATATTTTGTGAGAGGAACGCGGCAGCCAATTGCTCTAGGCAGTGTCACACAAACAGTTGTGGATTGAGTGACCAACTTATTATTATTATGGTTTTTTTGAAGGGATTATTACCCCCGGAAAAGCGATCTGCCAATTGACTAAGAACTGGCTTCCTACTTACTGCTAAGTAAACAGAGGCGTGTGGAGTAAGGAAACTTGCCTAACATTTCGTCCCACCTGGGAATCGAACCTGGGTCCTCTCACTTGCGAGGAGTGCTCTAACCACTAATCTACAGGACTCCATTTTTCTGTAATAGGGTCTTCTATTTTTCGATAATAAAATGCACCCTAGCCTACTGAGCTCAGCCATCAGGCTAAAGATTAAAATCACTTCAGAGAAATAGTATGTTGGGTAATAAATCTGTGGTTTGCGTTCTGTTAGATTAGTATTTCTCAACCATTGTGATACCGGAGACCACCTCCATTTCATCCTAAAACGTGGTAGCAAATTAATAAATCAGGGGCTGGTATCCACCTTGATTGATTTGCAGGGAGATAAGCTCAATGAAGGTATGTGTGTTTGGGCAAGAGGATAGTGGCAATGCTCTCATATATTTCATGTGTTGCTCACCAGAACATTTGCAGGGGGTTACTGTGTTGGAGGAGAGGCAGAGTGAATCTGCCAAGGAGAGAGAGATTGATTCCAGAATAAACACACTGGGGAGAGACTTCCTTGTGAAATAGACAGGCTGATTCTATACAGGGGTGGATTATATCACAACAACAGTGGTGGAAAGGATCAAAGAAGCACTGACCTTGACTTTATTTTCAGCATCAGTTCAGTTCACACAAAACACAAGTGGTGTGTCTGGTGCTATTTTGCTGGTCTATACTTGGATGTTTCAGTGAGCGGCTCTGATCTCTTTGGTCGCGCCTTGCTGTGAAGAGAGCTGCAGTGACTCAGACTTTCTTCATATCAAATCTCTAAAGAGACTAAAAGACTCCTTCACAGCAGTCACCTTCACCTCCAGTCCACTATAGGGCTGAGGTATGAAAGCTGCAGAATGGAGCGCTCAGAGTCCACTACCAATTCATTGTTTCCTTTTTTTTTCCCCACCCAGTTTCGAATCTCTAAAACTTCCACTGTATTTGGAAATCCAAATGATTTTCACTCTATGCTATATGCTGTAATGGGTGGGTGCAAATCACCAACTTGAGTAACTGGACTGGGTTCAAGGAAAGAACAGAAACTCCTGGACACACCCCAGCTTCAGTGGGGAATTTCCAGTAGGCATATTTCACCGCATCACAACTATTCATACAATTAGCCTCATTCAGGTTCACTCTCTGTACATTTTCATCACTTCTGTACTATTAATGTTTCCTTGTGTGCATGCGTGTGTGTGTCTGTGGGGTTTTTTTTTGGGGGGGGGAGGGGGGTTTGGGGGGAAGGAGTGGGGAACGTTTTGTAGCTGAGATACTTTCTTTGCTCCTGAAAATTTAAAGACACCAGAACTAATTGGAACTTCTGCTGGGTGATTCATAATTCCTTGGAGGAATAGCGGAAGTGATAGAACTAAAGAAAGAACTGTTCACATCGAGACAACTCAGAATGCTTCACTGGTAATAACGGACAACTATCGAAATTGTTTTGGTCAGCAAACGTGGCAGTCATTGATCCTGGCAGGATCCCAAAACCAACTATGTCCAATGACTAATTTACAACAACATACATTTATATAACATGTCGGATGATCAACTCAAAGTGCTTCACAGAGATATTAGGGGGAACCAAGGAGATGAAGGATAATTGAAAGGTGTTGACCAGAGAGAAGAACATTTTTCAAGAGTTTTGAAGTCAAGGAGAGAAGGAGCATAGGGAGAAGGTTGCAGAAAAGAATTTTAGAGGACAGAGATATTGTGGATAAAGGTTCAGCCACCAATGATGGGATAGAAGGAGTGAGAAACGAGTAGCAGAAAAGAGAGAAGAACAGAGGGCCTTGACAGGAAAATATGTTTTAAGAGAAGGTAAGAAGGGACAAACGTAGGAAGGCTATATACTGCAGACATTTGGATAAGTTGGAGAATGCAATGGATGGAGTAAAGGAGGCCAGTGACAGCATTGGAGAATAAGGTGACAAAATTATGGGTGAGGGTTTCAGCTGCAGAAGTGGTACAATGAGGATGGATAGGGCAGAAGTGGGCAATGTTATGGAAATGGAAAAAATGCTTTTTATTCAGCGACCAGACATAGGATTTGAAGCAGAGCTGGTGATCAAGCCACAAGAACATCAAGGTTATTCACTGGCTTAGTTAGTAAGAATGAACCGTCGAAAAGGTTGATAGAGTCAGAGCCAGAAGTAAGAAGACACTGGCAAGGTGGTTTCAGTTTTGTTAACTAAAGGAAGTTAAGGCTGAACCAAGACTTAATGCCAACAGCACTTTTCAGTCTATCCTCTGAAGCACTTTGAGGCATCTCAATGACTTAATAAGGCACAAAATATCAAATGCAAGGATTACATTTTTACATTATTTCATATCTGACAGTCAGTCAGTCAGTCAGTCATTCAGTCAGAACAATAGTTGTGGAGGAATGCTGGTGAGGATACCGGAAGAAACTCACTTCTCTGTTTGAATAATGCCATAGGATATTTAACGTTCACTTGATCAGACAGATAAAAAGGAAAGAAAATGCTGTGGAAATCTGAATGCAGGCAATGCCCAGCGGGTCAATGATCTGCTGAACATTCAGATACCTTTGTCTTTCAAATACTGATCAACCTGCTGTGCAGTTACTGCATGTTCTGGTTTCCTTTTCTTTTAGAATATGTAGCTGAAGGATATGATGTGGCAGAGTCAGAAGCCGGAGCTCAAAGCAAAATTCCCACCAAGTCTTGACACCAGAAAATGAATATCAAAACCCATGTCTCCTTTCAAAGGAATCAATGATTTAGAATTTGTTGTCCCATGTTTTGGATTTGTTTACATATTTCCTAGAAGTATTTCTACCTTCCCTTGTACCCGGTCTGAAATTCTGCCATGAAGCCAATTGGGTTAATGTTGGAATTTGGAGAGTAAAATGACACAATCAGTCTTAAAATTAATGTGCTGATGGGGGCGCCAAACAGAGGAAAGAAACAGAGAGAAGAGGGCTTTGACAGGTGAATATGGATGAAGTGTGGTATAGCCAACTAATCAGATGTTGCTGCGCAGTTCACATTGAGTCTTACTAACCCCACTTCCAGTCTTGAGAACCCATTGCTGCCAATTGGAGGAGTTGGAACTAACCTGTGTATCAGTCAGGCTTATTGGTGGCACTCTTGCCTCTGAGTCAGAAGGTTGTGGGTTCAAGCCCCACTTCGGGCCTTGGAATCACATAGTCTAAGCTGTCAGGGCACTGATGGGCGGGGTGGGGGGGTTGTTGCATTTTCGGAGGGCCATCCATTGGGTGAGGCTTTGAACCGAGGTCCCTCTGCCTGTTCAGGTAGATGTTAAAGATCCCATGGCACTATTCGAAAAGAGAAGGGAGTTTCTCCCAGTGTCCTGGACAACAATCCCCAAACAAAATTGGTCACTCACTCTGTGGCTGTTTGTGGGACATTGCTGTGCACAACTAACTGGCTACCACGTTCATCCACAACATATACATTTTACAGTATATCCCATGAAGCGCTTTGACAGTTCTTGACGCCACAATAATAATAATCCTTGCATTTAATATAGTGCCTTATCACATCATTGAGACATTTTAAAGCATTTCACAGAATATACTGCAAAGTGGATTGATTGTATATTTTGTGGGTGAAAACAAGGTGCTATACTGAATTATAATTTTTTAAAGATTATAATTTTTTTACCAATCTTCATGTTTGCTAGAACAGGCACAAATGTGCACATTAGCTTCCCACAGCACAATACATTGAAGAGTTAAATGTGTTCTGTATCATATTATGTATATTTATATTATGTATATTTCTTACTTCTAAAATTTCCAGACATTGCTGACATTCTATCAAGAAAGTACCCAGCCAGTCTGTATGGCACAGCAACCTCAGCCACAAATTCAGTTTTGCTTCCCTCCTATCTATACCACAAAGACACGTAATCTAATCATTGTGTTAATGGTGTGGGTATGATTATAAGTCAAGGGAACTTCAAGCTAAACATAGCCTAAGGAATAACTGGTTATACTTAAGGAATAGATTGCCATCTAACACTGTGAAGCTGAGACATTTACAGTGAGAGAGAAAAAAAGATATTTGACTCGACAGGGACTGTGAAAGGGAGTGAATGTATTATGAGCAAGTCATCCTGGTTTGAGTCAAATGATTGTTTCATTTCTGATCAGTGTTGTTCTGGTAGTTAAAAAGTGAAATATATATAATGTATATCAATCATAGTGTATTCGTACAAACACATTGGTCGTATGTACGAGACCTGAGTTGACTCTGCATTGTAATAATGTAACATTCTTGATTTAGAGAGGCCAGTGGTTGACTTCCTGTCAGCGTTGAGTGAAGCAACATTGATGATGTCAACCTCTAATGGAATTTCCCTGTTATAATTGGATATCGTCCAAGTCCCTGCACTGAACTCCAACACCATCTCAGCCCCTAGCAAAAAGATCAAAGAAAGGCCCAGCTAGCAAGATTAAGCAAGTAAATAGGGAGGTTAAAATTAGATATGTTTAAATAAATGTCAGAAACATTCAAAACAAAACTAAATGTACTGGCGGTAACATTTAATGTTGGAGGAATACCAGGGACATGGGTAAACTGGGATGATGTAAGTCAGAATGCAGCTAATAAGAAGAACTAGGAAGGGTGAAGGGTGCATGAGATTTCTTACCTGTAAGTTAGGTTAAGATATTTGCATCACCAGGAAAAGCCATGGAATTAAAATTTCTAGTTAGAATTGCTTAACAAAAAACAAGGGCTAAACAAAAAAATGAGTGCAACATTTGGGAATTACTACAGATTGCCAAGTCAAAGTATACAACAATATCTACCACATTTATATGGTGTCCTTCACGTTGGGAGGATGCTACCGAGAGCAGGGGCAGAATGGTTGAATGCTCGCCCACCAATGGTGGGGTGGAATGGGCAAGGTACTTGAAGCAGATTGGTGTTTGTCAAGTGGAGAGAGTAGGTGGGCAATAGGGTTGCAGGAAGTTGCAGAGGTAACTGGACACCAGAAATACGTCATGCTGACTCAAAAGAATCCTGCTTCGAGAATAGATCAAGTTGGAGCATTCCTGTGGAGTTGATATCAGAGACTTACAGATTTCCTAATTAAGAAATCCTATTAAGTAAATACCACAAAGTTGACCCATTATGTGAGGTCTAAGATTCTGGTAATAAGGAGGTCAAAATTCTAGATAGAATCAAAGGGTTGAAAACCAATAAATCGCCAAAACTGTACACCAGGGTTTTAAGAGTGATAAAGCATGAGATTTGTGAAGCGCTGACAGTTATTTGAGTGAGTCAGTGAACACTGGGGAGGTTTCAATACACTGGAAACAAATTAATGCAGTTCCCATAATCAAGAAGTGTGACACGGCCAGGCTCAGAATTGTGATGGATGGGTTTAGGAAGGACACCAGGAAGTATTTCTCTACACTGAGTGTGGTCAACAGCTGGAATGAATTACTAGGTAGGGACTTGGAGCCAGATCACTGGACTTTTTCAAGAAATATTTTGATGCTGTAATGAGAAGACGATAGAGTTGGTTGTTTGGAAGGATGAGTTCACATGGGCACTCTTCAGTTGAGCATCTCTTGTAGTCTTGTAAGATGAGGCGAGTCCAGTATGTCTAATTATTCAGATAAAATGCATGCATAAGTTTAGTCCATTGTTCAAAACAGAGTGCAAAATATTATTACTGAAAGTTGTACAATACAAAAATGAACACAAAAACTGATACAAAATCAAAATATTCATCATTAATTTATTGAATCAATTTTCATATCCAGCATGCTACAAAATCCCATTGGAATTCACCTTTGTTCATTGCACTCTACCAAATTCCACAATTGTCTGTTTATCACTCTTCCACCTTAGCTTTGGCCTTCCATATGATACTTTCAATGGCAAACTATGTTGGTTAAACTCCAGCAGTATGCCCAATGTACACTCTGCGGTTCCCAAGTTTTTAGTCTTGTCAATTTATGCTTAATTCGGGAAGCCATGTGGATCCTGCAGGAAAGAGAGTGCTCATTACTTTCCAGACACGTGAATTTCCATGATATACATGGAACTCTCAGTATGGCTTGGATTTTATTCAGCATGGTGATGGTTTTCCACATGTGTTAGACACTGGACTGACCAAACAAAAAGTGTGATCCTTTCTCATCACTTTTTGAGCATTGCAATCTTCATGACACATGCCTTGCTCATATCAAACCTCTCAGCTGTCACTACTCCAGCCGACTTCTCAGAAAGCTTCAGTGTTGGCCACTCTTACTTGGTTTCTGATAGCCAACTTCCTACACACAGCACTTTGTAAAATATCCAGCCTGTTTGCCAGATTTGCTAGCCTGACAATAGTTTCATACGTTCACCTTTTCGTAACCCAAGATCTATCTCTTGTCCTCCACAGTGGTTTCCATCATAATCCAAAACACTTCCAGCCAGAGCAAAGCACTCCTTCACTGGATGTAAAACTTCTCGGATATCGCAGATATCTTGACTATCACTTGCATAAAATCAATAGCAAAAAATATTAGCTGCACAAAAGTAAAATAGCATCAAATGTGTATATTTCAAATAAGCAAATAAAGGAAGGAGCAACAATAACAACAAATCATGTATATTTATATTGCACCCTTCATGCAGTGTAGCAACTCCAAGCACTGAGATTGATGGCAAACTTGGGCAATTAGAAGATACAACAACAAAAACAACTTGCACTTATATAGCGGCCTCCATGCAGGATAGCATCTCAGAGCACTTGGATAGATAGGTAAAGAGGGTGTAAGACTGAGGCAGAAATTTTCAGAAGTTTGGGGCATAGTGGCTAAAGGCATGTCCACTGATGATGGAGCAGAGAGGTTGAGGAATGTGCAGAAGCCCAGAGCTGACTGAGCGAAGTGGGGTTGGTAGAGCACTGGGTAGGTGGACTGCAAAGGATACATTCCATCCCTGAGCTCATAGCAGTCGGGTGCCACTTTCCGACTGCATTATAGGTTGCATTTTCCAAACTCCTATTTAAACCAAACCCAACTCCCAGTCAGACATATTTGCTTAGAAGTTAATGGATTACTAAAGCTAGAATTATCAGTATCTGTGAGAAGGAAAACATCTCAAGGTGGGTGGTTGCTGTGAGGAAAACAACTGTTTTCCTCCAAGGTTTAGGAAACATCTTTCAAGTTAATTATGGAGGCACATCATCATCTAACTACAAAAAACAAAACTAAAATCAAACAGGAAAACAAAGCTTGTGTTTTGTGTTTGATCCTGCTCTGTGACTTAAAAACCTTGGTGGTGAGACTACACACAAAGGACTTTTCTATCACAACCTCGAATAATGTGGACAGATCTCCTTACAAGGTCTTTCCTGCAAGACACAACAGCTCATCAGCCACTGCAGGAACATTTCTTTACACAAAGTGATTGCCATGTGGAACAGGAACCATCCCCAAACTCATTTAGGAAACAGCTTGATGCTGCAACGGGAAGAGTACGGATGGATATTCTAGAAGGAGAAGATCAAATAAGTTGAAGGATCTTATTTCATCTCTCAGGTAATAGCGGTCTGCTTTATGTACTCCACCTTATTAGCCCCACTATCAGTGACTGGGCCTTCAACCATTCTGCCCACGCTCTCTGGAACTCCATTCCAGAGTCCCTCCAACTTGCTTCCTCACTCCCCTCATTCAAGCTCCATTTCAAGACCTACCTCTTTGACCGTATTTTCAGGCATCTTTCTCTTCCCCACTCCCTCGGCTCCCAACCCCAACTCAGATGATCAGTCAGCAGTGACAAGGGCTTTCAGACATCTTCCTTACATGAAAGGCGCAATATAAATGTAAATTGTATTGTAATTCTATTATATTCATCCATACCTCTGTCATCTTATGATTCCAACCCTCTGAAAATGCATTTGAGACATGCTTTTACATGAAGGCAAGTTGCAAGTTGTTGTTAGAATCGGGATCCTTAAATGGCAGATGTTTAACATTCAAAGAGAGCCACACAGTGGCTCAGTGCGTAAGGTTTTTACATACCGTATTTTAGATGGAGCTCGAACAGTCTCAAAGTGCTTCACAGAATTTTTCTGTTAAGTATAGTCGCTGTGTATTTGTAGACAACAATGCAGTCATTATCTCACAAACAGCCATTAAGTGAGTGACCAGTTTTTTTTATTTGGAGCATTGTTAGCCAGGAAACCAGAAGTAACTCCCTTGCCTTTTCACTTAATGCCATAGGATTCTTTTTTTTTGGAACTACCTGAACAGGTATATGGAACCTTGGTTTAAAGTCTCATTCAAAGGATGGCACCTCCGATAAAATTCATCACTTACCCAGCACTGCATTGGAGTGTCAGCCTACATTATGAGCTCAAAATCCTGATTTGAGGACTAAAACGTTTGACTCAAGAGGGTGAGAGGGTGACCAACTGAGCCAAGCTGACACCTGTAATTGCTATAAAACATTTTGAGACAGTTCAAAGTAAAGTGCTGTAAAAATGGAAGTTCCTTCTTTCTTTGTGGCCTTGCCCTCTCCTATCTCTCTGACCTGCTGACTCCCTACCAGTCTGCCCGCTCCCTCTGTTCATCGGGCTCTGGCCTGCCCCATGTCTCCCACCCGACCAGCCCTACCATCGGTGGCCGGGCTTTCAACCTCTCTGTCCCCACACTCTGGAACTCCATCCCATGGTCCCTTCGCCTCACTCCCTCCCTTGCCTCCTTCAAGGCCGGTCTCAAGACCCTTCTCTTCGATCGTGTCCTTGGTCGCCCTCCCACCTCTCAACCTTCCCTCATCCCTACACCACCCCTCCCCCCCCATGCTCGGGCCCCGACACCTGACTGTTCAGCACTTTGGGATGTCCTCCCGACGTAAAAGGCGCTCTATAAATGTAATTTTGTTGTTGTTTTTGTAATGTTGGTTTACCTCATGAACGCAAGGTGAAGCAAACCTTGTGGTTCTGAACTGTGCACTTTAGTGCCATGGAACTCATTAACAATTCTTCAACAGCAATCTCCCAGTACTTGTTGCCAACAAACACATAGCCACAATGTGAAGCTGACCTCACATTCTTTCCTGCTTTGTAAAGGCAAAGGGTGTTACAATGCGAGTCCCTTTGCATCCTCTAATATGATACTTGAAGGAAAAAATGTGAAAGCACAGACTTAGCCTCCTGAGTGCTGAGATGATTTGTTCCACATGTTCATCGCTCTCAGCCTTCCCTTTTTCTTGCGAGGATGTGCCCTGACACTCATCAATTGCTAACAGTAAAATAGTACAGAACTCTGCATAGTAAAGGAGAACAACGCAGGCTTGTTCGGAGCTGATGTCCCATATCTGCCCCCGGTAGTAAACTGTGATAATTAATGGCAGCATTGTGAAGCCACCTTGTGAGTTTGCCTAAAAGTAAGAACAAAACTAGAAGACATCGGAGTCATTCGGAAATTGATCACCAAGACTAGACATCTTTTTGTTGCGTGTTTCTAAAGTGTTTTTAACAACAACAAATTACATTTGTATAGCATCTTGCATGTTGGGACGACATCCCAAGACACTGGATTTGCACCTGAGCTGTGTGTTGGGATCAGGAGAGTTGGAGGGCAGGGAAGGTAGGGGTAGAAGGGTGACCAAAAGAGCTGTCGAAAAGGAAGGTCTTGAAGGAAGCAAATGGTGAGGTGAAGGGATCATGGAAAGGAGTTCCAATCGGTGGGGGCAGAAAAGCTGAAGTCCCAACTACCGATGGTGGGGTGAGCAGGGTGGGGGCATGGAGCAGGTCAGAGCTAAACAGTATAGGGTATTTTCCTATCATAAACATATAATAAATAAATAACTTAAAGATTGCCATTATTCGTGATCGGTGCACAGACCTGTTTGTCACTGAGCATCAGCACCATTGAGTCATTGTGCAGTAATGCTCCAGCTGTAATGTGACATGATCACTCGCTATACGATGTGAACACTAGGACAGTGTCCCACACTGCTATTTGTGAGACACTTCTGTGCGAAATTGGTTGCCTGTTTGCCCACAAAATATACAGTCAATTCATTTTACAGTATTTTCTGTGAAGCGCTTTGAGACGTCTCAAAGACATTATAATTATTATAGGTTGCTGCTCAGACTAACACAAATATGACTGGCCAAGTCAAAATTGCTGCCAGATTGGGACAAGAGTTTTTGTAGGGAGATCTTTGTGGCAAGCAATGTTTCCTTTATTTGATCATTCCTTTTAAGAAAAATCAGTATCTAAACTGACAAGAATTAGAGGAACTTATCCTGTAACTGCTAAGAGAACTAGGATCACAAACCATGCTTTTGAACTTTAAAAATAAAAACATAATCCCTGCATTTGGTGTAGCATCTTTCACATCTGGCAGATGTTTCAAAGTACTTCACAGGATTTGCTGTTAAAGTGTAGTGACTGAGTATTTTGTAGGTCAATACAGCAACCAATTCTGCTCAGTAATATCCCAGAAATAACCATTAAGTGCATGACTCATTTTATCCTGGGAATTGTTGGCCAACACATCAGGAGAAATTCCCTTCTCTTTTCAAATAGTGCCATAGGATCTTCAACATCCACTTGAAGAGGCAAGAGAGGGTCTCAGTTTAATATCACATCTGAAGGACGGCATCTCTAACAATGTAGTGCTGTAGTGCAAGACTCTATTGGAGGGTCAGCCTCGACTATGAGTTTAAAGTCCTGATGTGGTACTTGAACAGACACATTTGTTGTTGTTTTACCAATGAAAGCTAAGTCAGCTTAGCTTATGCTGTCAGAAGCATCAAGCCCAACCCAACAATGGAGATGCTGATAATTGTCTTCTTCCCACAGATGTTCCATCTCTTATAAGTTTAAATCAGCAAAGGTTTAAAGTACAGGAAGAGATTATTTCAGCCCAACATATGCTTGTCCCCCAGCTTAGCTATCTGCCCGAAACCCACTCTCTGCTTTCCCCCCTCCCCGCCGTACCCTTTCAAATTATTTTTCCTTAAGTATTTAGCTAATTGTCTTTAAAATGCTAGTTCCTGGTGCTCAGCTCTGCGTGTGTGAGATGTGTGAGCCGGTGCAGGTATTCAGAGATTTGCTCCAGCATGCGAGCATGCAGTGACATTATTGCACAGCCTCACACCCATTCCTGGACACATCAGACCCAAACAGCAAACAATTCAATACACAATACACTTACACAGTGACTTTCACATTGCGAGGGCATCTCAAAGCTTTTGACACTGCTGGCTGGGCACCCAAACTGAAGGGTGGGAGCCAAAGATGGTGGGGAGGGAGAAAGATGACCAAAAAGAGGCACATCTCGGAGTGGCCTTTGAAAGTGGGGAGGGAGTGAGCCGGAGAGATTTGGGATGGGATTTCAGAGAACAGCAGCAGAATGGCTGAAAGCTTGCTTGCGCATGATGGAGTAGGTAGAGCCATCCTTCCTCCACATTCACAAACAGCTTGTGGTTATGATTACCACCTATCTGAATTGGGTTGCTGTATTGTAATGTTACTAACCAAACTCTTGCAGCAAGTTTGGATTAGTTGATAAGTGGTTTAAAGTTGCCAACTGAGTTACCTTAGGTCTGCAACCACTAGGTTTCTACAAAGGAGAGTTGCACATAACCCTTTGTCAGAACTGGATGTGGCTCAAATGTGAGCACTTTGGTGTTGAGTTTTAAACCACCAGCAAGGTCTCAACCAGTCAGTGCTGAGTTATCTCAAATCAACTAGCTTGATAGTGTGAGTTACAATTTCCATTGTGTCAATGGTTTATGAGGATTGGGATTATGTCCAGGAATCTAGTTCCTGATCATTAACCAGTAATTGTTGTTGGACAAAATGCCAAATTCCTGCAGATGCTGGAAATCTGAAACAAAAACAGGAGTTGCTAGGAACACTCAGCAGGTCAGGCAGCATCTATGGAGAAAGGATAGTGAGTCAACATTTCGGGTCCATAACGCTTTGTCAGAACTGGGGAATGTTGGGAGGGAGAGGCTGTTAAGGGCTAACAGAGAGAGGGAGGCAGGACATGGAAGACAAAGGAGGAAATGGCGTACAGAACAGGGGATGATGGGTTAAAGAGGTATTAATGATGCAAACAAAGGGGGGGATTGCAACATAACAGGGGAGTAGAGGTGTTAATAATGCAAAACCAAGGGGGTGGAAAATTGCAACAAAATAGGTGACCAGAGAGAGAAAAGATGTATCTGGGACCCAGATGATGTGGTATGGTCACAGAAGAGGGGGTGGGGGAAAGTGAGATGTTATGATCTGAAATTGTTGAAATCAATATTGAGGCCAGAGGGCTGCAAGGTCCTAGCAGATAGATGAGGTGCTGTTCCTTGAAATTGCACTGTGGCGAGACTATAGATGGAGAGGTCAGAGTGCGAGTGGAAGGAAGAGTTGAAGTGGCAAGAAACCGGAAGCTCAGGGTTGTGCTTGTGGACAGAACAGAGGTGTTCGGCAAATTGGTCACCCAATCTGCATTTCGTCTCCCCAATGTAGAGGAGACCACATCGTGAGCAGCGAATGCAGTAAACTACATTGGTGGTAATGCACGTAAATCTCTGTCTCACTTGAACACTGTGTTTGGGGCCCTGGACAGTGGTATGGGAGGAGGTGAAAGGGCAGGTATTGCATCTCCTGCACTTGGCATGGGAAGGTGCCAGGTGGAGGAGAGCAATTGTTGCTGGTGATGGAGGAATGAACCAGGGAGTCACAGAGGGAACTGTCCCTTCAGAATGCTGAGGGGGAAGGGGAGGAAAAGATATGTTTAGTGGTTGGATCACACTGGAGGTGCTGGAAATGGCAGAGAATTATTTGTTGGATGTTGAGGTTGGTGGGGTGGAAGGTGACGAATAGGGGGAACTATCACAGTTTTGGGAAGAGGGGGAAGGGGTGAGAGCAGAGGTGCAGGAAATAGGGCTCTGCCTACTACAGTGGATGGGAATCCTCAGTCGAGGAAAAAGGAAGACATTTCAGCTGCTCTGGTGTGAAAGTTGGCATCGTCAGAACAAATGCGGTGGAGGCAGAGGAACTGGGAACAGGGAATGGAGTTTTTACAAGAGGTGGGGGGGGAGGAAGTGTAGTCCAGGTAATTGTGGGTGTTGGTGTGCTTATAAAAGATATCTGTTGATAATCTATGCCCCAAGATGGAAATGGTAAAGTCAAGGAAGGGAAGGGAAGAGTCGGAGATAAACCATGTGAATGTTATGGAGGGTTGGAAGGTGGAAGCAAAATTGGTGAATTTTTTCAGCTCACTGCGAAAGCAGGAAGCAGCCCCAATACAGTTGTCAATGTATCTGAGGAACAGATCAGGGAGCGGATCTGAGTAGGCCCGGAACAAAGAATGTTCCAGTTAACCAACAAACAGGCAGGTGTAGCTGGGACCCATGCGGATTCCCATAGCGACACCTTTTACTTGGAGGGAGTGGTTGGAGTTGAAGGTGTTGTTCAGAATTCAAATTGTTGGATTTTTTTTGTCAGCCATGTGTGCGGCCCATGTAGAAACCCATCGCCGTGCTTAAGAGTAGCTAAACCAGACTGAGAGTTCCACACATGTGTGCCACCTGCACATGGAAACTTCTCTGAATCTGGAGTGTGCAATCTCTTGCAAAAAGGAACGCTTTCCTTAATCCGGGGACTATAAGGCACAGGTTGGTGAGAGCCAAGGATTAGGGACCGTAGAGTGTGTGTTGGGGTACCGATGGAGTTTAATCAGCTGAAAACTTGCCATAGAGTGCACTGTCTGGCAAATTTCCTGCTGTTTGTCCACCTAAGAAAATCCCACCTATTAGGGCCTTGGAATTAACAAGAGCTGAGTGGAAAGAATCGCTGCCCCATTGACCTTTCCACCCCTCCAAATCTTGCCGATGAGCCAGGCTGGTTGGGCTGTCAATCAGCAGTGCCCTGGAGTACTGTTGACCAGCCTGAGAAGGAAATTACAATCACAATCAAGCATAATTCCATACATACCCATCAGCCACAGACCCACACCTTCTGGCAACGTTTACATTTGTTTTCCTCAGCTGAAGGGTACTCAATCCAATTGGAGTGCTCCAAACCATCATAATAATAATAAATTGGTCACTTCAATCCACGACTGTTTGTGGGACACTGCTGTGCGCAATTGGCTGCCGCGTTTCTCCCACAAATATGCAGTCAATTCACTTCACAGTATATTCTTTAAGACATCTCAAAGACGTGATAAGCTCTATATCAAATGCAAGGCTTATTAATTATTATTATCAGCAAACTCAGCTCAGATGTGTAGCGTTTTTCTTTTGATGACAACTGCTATAGCGAGTGGTGCTTCTACCCAGCAAGCTATTGAAGAAAGCTTCCTCTTTCTTCCACCACCTACCACCCTTTTTGCAAAGCGAGACCAAATAGTTTTCAAAACGTTTTTTGAGAAATGGATCTTATAGTGGCACTGGAGCCAAAGTTAACAACGAATCAGTTCAGTCCCTGATGCAACCAAAGATTAAGAGTTATGAACAGAGAGCTCAGTACAATCACCAGAGATATCAGTGAGCAAACTCACCCATGGCACTTAAAGGGTTAAGGATTACAGAATATGAAAAATGCAATATGTCCCCATGAGAAAAAGGAGAAACATAGCAAGACCAGGACCACACTGCCTGAATAGAGATCAAAGGTAACAGGAAAACTAAGAAGAAATCATTGAAATGATGCAAAGATTCAAAACCTACTGAAGACAAGGCACAATGTAAAATGAACGTGAGAAGGGGGTCAGAGGGCAATAAAAAGACAAAACATTGCTCACATCAAGGAGCCAAAATAGATATATTTACCTATGCAAGATGTACCCAGCATGCCAAACACCATAAAGATCCTTTAAAGCATACGCTGGTAAGAAATATTATGGTGGAATCAGGAAATGGCAATGTATTAAATGAATTCTTTACAACAATGTGGACAAATTCCAGATCCAGCAGTCTGCTTGGGAATCTGTAACATATGTAGAGGTCAATGAAGCATGTGTTATGGAGAAATTCAAAGCATTAAGGGCCAGGAATTACTACCATCAGAAGGAAACAGGAGTTAGGGTAGTTTTACGATCATATGCGGTCCAAATGTAATGACATTGCACACGCAGTGGGCATTCCGCAGAGCTGGGTGCCAGAGATGCAATTGATGTTAAAGTCAACAGTGGTCACGGTCAATAAAGAGGCACCTTTCATAATGATTTTCTTGCTTCTGAAATGCCTTAGCAATTTTGCAATTAGTTTTAAAATATCACCAAAATGTTAAAATACCACTGGCCAGGTTGATCTTAATCTGCCCGTTAATTGTGGAAGCCTCAGGCAATAGAGCAAAGTCATTTTTTGGGGTCAGCCAAGTATCTGGCACACAAGAAAATTCATCGCCATGCTGAAGAGTACTCAAACTAAACTAATGAGAGCTTAATGTAAAATTACAGAATCATAGAGATTTACAGCACAGATGAAGTCCATTTGGCCCATCAAGGTTGCACTGGATCTCAGGACAAGCTTTCCAACTAATTACACTGCCCTATCCAAAAAAACCTTCAATCCTTTAGCTTTCATGTACCAGTCTACTTCCCTTTAGAAACCTACAATGACTCTGCCTCTACCACCTTACTTGGCAGCACATTCCCCATCACAACAACTCTGTGTGTATGAATGGAAATTTCCTTTTGTCTGGAAAGAAGTACACACTCACACCTTGGAGGAACACACTTATCTAATGTGTGAAGTATTAGGTATAGGTTGCCAAGGCTTGCAAACTCCAGAGTGCTTTGCAGTATGCTTGAGTTTAACCAGCTAAAACCAATTGTTTGCCATTGCATACACTGTCTAGCAGACTTCCTGCTGCTTGCCTAGGACCACCCTATCTGTTGAAGCTTTGGTTTGCAGGGTTAATAGGGGCCGAGTAGGGGGAAACAATCTTTGCCCCCAGAACAACAAAGCCAGATGATCCTATTTTCTGTTCAGTTTGGTTCTTTTCTCTTTATCTATTTTTTCTTTATTAAGATGGAGGAATAACATTGGCGAGCAATAAAACTACAGGGCATTTAGTCAGGCTGAAGTTGTAAAATGATATGTGCAATAAAGCTGTACTAACAGAGAAAAGTTGGCAATAATTTCTGATGCAAAGTGATAAATGTGAAAATATTATGGGATACTCCACGGAAACCGATTTATGTGCTGCTGGAGCTGAGAGGAAATGTGGTCTGTAGAGGGATAGAAGCCAGGCTGGAGCAGTGGAAATGTGGGCGTGAAAGAATATTGTGGTCTTGTTACTTGATTGATTCACAGTACAGAACATTGCCCCGGGAGTTAGAGAGGGTGAGATGTAACCTCTGACAGGGCAGGTTCTATGTGGGCTGTGAAGGGAGCAGGTTTGGTGGGCTGAGGGCCTTTTCCTCATTCCACTCTTTCTTACTTAAAGCAAATTATGACAAACGTTCTATGACAAAAGAATGAAGGTGCAACAGGAAGGATTTTAAATGGGTCAAATTGCCACTGCTGCTGTGTTGAAACATTTGACTGTCTCTCCTATAATAATAATAATAATAATAATAATAATAATAATAATAATCCTTGCATTTGATATAGCGCTTTTCACGTCGGGAGGATGTCCCAAAGTGCTTCACAGAACACACTGTAAAGTGAATTGACTGTATATTTGTGGGCAAACGCGGCAGCCAATTGCGCACAGCAATGTCCCACAAACAGTCGTAGATTGAAAATGACCAATTTTATTATTGTTTTTGGTTTTGGAGGGATTATTATTTATCCCTATCTGTATTTGTCCTTAAAGGTGCATTTTAATTCGATCATGTATATACAGTATTCTGTTAGCTCTTTAATTAAAGGTATTATTAATTTATTCACAATTTTGTGAAGGAAAGAAAATCCTTACTTATTTGAGGCTGATTAATATCTTCCATTATCTTTATCTCTGGAACTTCTTGCCTCCATCCCTCTACCTTTCCTCCTCTTTATCTCTCTTTAAATCCCTTCTTAAGACTTTTCTCTTCGACCCTGCCTAATGTCACCTCCCTCTCCCCACCTATCCCTTGCACAGTATCCAACCCCTCCAATTTGCAGTGTTCTGAGATGCTATCCTGTGTAAGGCACGCCAAGTTGTGTTGTTCCAGTTCCACAATCATGGTTCGAGTTATTGATGGCTGCATTAATCATCTTTCTGCAATGCTTGTTGCAAAACTCACAAAACTTGTAAGTCTGCTGTGCTAGCTGCAATATTGTCTGCAATACGTGTCTGTTTACAATATTGACTGCAATAGTCATCTGTTTGCAATATTCTTTTGTTTGCAAAACCAACTGGTATTAGTTTGCAATACTAGCAGCAATACTTATCTGTATACAATATTCATCTGTCTGAAGTACTGGCTGAAATATTTATGTGTGTAGTACTACCTCTCTGAGCACTCTCTTAAGTGCTCCGAGATGCTACCCTGAGTGAGGGGCTCTATATAAATGCACGTTATTGTTGTTGCTTTTGTAGCTGAAATATTCACTACCTGCAGAGCTGACTGTAATATTCGTTTGTCAACAATGCTGGACACAATATTCATTTGTCAGGCTAATTGTCTAACTGTCTAACTGTCTAATTGTCTAACAGGCTAACTGTCAGGTTCCAGGCAGGGCGAAACCTTGGGCAAGTTTCCTTACTCCACATGCCTAATAATAATCCCTTCAAAAACCAAAAACAATAATTAATTGGTCATTTTCAATCTACGACTGTTTGTGGGACATTGCTGTGCGCAATTGGCTGCCGCGTTCGCCCACAAATATACAGTCAATTCACTTTGCAGTATGTTCTGTGAAGCGCTTTGGGACGTCCTCCCGACGTGAAAAGCGCTATATCAAATGTAAGGATTATTATTATTATTATTATAATTGAGTCATTCTGCACCTATAGCCCAGATCTCAATTCTCCAATTTATCCTGATGAGTGGAATCTCTTTGGTGCATAAATATACATGTTTACTGATTCATTTGTTGTGTAGGTGCATCTTTATCTGCAAAATGCATGAATGAAATGTGTATTATACAGTAATTGTTATACAGTAATTGTGTGTGCGAGTGTGTGTATTAAGTGGGCTGTGGTGCTTGTGGAAATTTTGCGAATGCTCTAGGTTCCTCTCAGGAGGGAGAAACAGATGTAAGGTTGATAATATATCCAAAATGGTTGGCGTGAAACTTTATCAAGCTGTCCCAGTGCATGTCTTGTCAGAAGAATAGTGTGTGCATTCCATGTTTTGAAAGATCTACCAAGTGAACGGAAAAAAAGCAGGCAGTTGCTCCTCTAGCTTCCAGGATGTACACCCAAAACATATAGCACCCTTCATGCAGGATAGCATATCCAAGCACTGCATCTTGAGTTGTGCTACCCATGTGTAAAGAGAAAATTACTCATATTTTTCTCCTACTGTTTTGGCCCCACAATTCGCTAGTTAAATCAATTATTCACATCATGGGCTGCTTATAAGATCTTGCTGGTGTAACAGGCTACCATTTGTCATGGATTCCTGTTGCTAAATGAGGTTGTTCTTTAGGCTATTGTCTATCAGAATTATGAGGCCATATTCAGTTCTGTTCTTTTCACGTATGGACCAATTCTGATCAGCAAACAAATTCTGATCAGCTCTGTGGATTATGTTACCGTCCATTGTATCCAATTATCTACCCTCATTCACTGATTCTGTGACTTTCTCAGAAAAATCCAGTAAAGTGGTGAGGAATGACCAGTTTGTTCTAAATCAGTGGGGACTTTAGCTGTAGATTGACAGCCGATTTGATACGTTCAAGCTATTTCCTCACTATCATTGTTACACCAACTGTTGTATTGTTTTCAGGCTTGTGCCTGACTTCTTTCACTGTATAGCCAATGGCTCAGGTACACTGTCTGTATTTATGGAATTCCTAAAAATATTAACCAGAGCTTCACCTATTTCCTCTGTGATTTCCTTGTGAGTTCTTAGATATGTGCCATATGGGCCGGATGCCTTGTGTTCATTTAATTTTTTAAGCTTCTTCCTAACACATGCTCTACTGATATCTACACATGTGATAAATTCCTGAACTGAAATAACTGAGTCTGGAGTTGGTCTGCCACCTTCAGTTGTAAAGACTGGTGGGAAGAATTCATTTTAACACCTCAGCCATTTCCACATTCTCTGTAATATTCCTATCCTATTTATCCCAGTACCCATCAAATTGATCTTTCACATTCTGCCTTCCATATAACCAGCTGCAAAACATTTGCTGGACCCTATCGCTGCTATCTGAAATGGATCTTTTTACGGTCCTCTTACCTCTCCTAAAATTCATTTCAGCTATCCTCTAATGAGGTCTGTATACCTCTCTCCTCATTAGCCCCTGTTTCCCTGTATCTTGGTGTCAAACATGATTCTGCGTGTTTTTTTTATCTTGCTGTTGACCTTGTCATTCAGCCATTGTGTTCCAGGTCTTGGGTATGTTTTAACATTTGAAAGGGTTATGCTTTGTTGCCACATTCCATGCAAAGTACGTAAAACATCTACGAGTATTTTCCTCTCACAGTTGCATTTCTACTCCTATGTCCCAGTTTCATTTTTCCAAGAGCTGTTCTCTTAACTCCAAAGCTCAACTAAAGTCTTGAGACACAATGATCACTCAAATCCAACGAATTCTGTTTGGTCTGCTAAATGCTAAATATAACATAGAATAGCAAATGTAATCTGGACTTTCCAAAAAGGAGGAAAACATGAAAGGGGGAATTAGAACCTAGTTAATCTTACATCAGTAATACCGAATGCTCAAGATCATTTTATGGGATGCTATTGATGTTCACCTGAAAAGCACAGGGCCCAAAAGGGGTAATCTATGGCGGAGGTGGGATTTCAGGAGCTATTGAATAAATAATAATAATCCTTGTATTTGATATACAACAACAACTACCCCTCCTTCCCCATCTTCAGGTCGCGCCTGAAGACCTTCCTCTGCAACCACGCCTACGATCACCTTCCCCCTCCCCCTGGCTCAGCCTCGGGCTCTGCCATTATTAAGCGCTCTGAGATGCCACCCAACGTGGAGGGCGCTATATAAATGTGAGTTGTTGTTGTTGTATTTGATATAGCGCATTATCATGTTGTTAAGACGTCTCAAAGCACTTCACAGGATATACTGTAAAGTGAATTGACTGTAATTTGTGGATGAAACGTGGCAGCCAATTGCAATTGAGTAACCCAATTTTTTTTTGAGGGATTATTATCCCCGGAAAGTGATCTGCAAATCAACTAACAACCTGGTTCCTACTTACTGCTAGGCAAACAGAGGCATGTTGAGTAAGTAAACGTGCCTGAGGTTTTGCCCTGGCCGGGAATTGAACCCAGGTCCTCTCACTTGTGAGGTCGCTAACCACTACACTTAAAGACTCCACTCCAAATATAATAAATCCTGGTCGAGGTTTTTAAACAAAATGAAGGCTAATGAAATAGGAAATTAAAATGGTTTGATTGAATACTGGCTAACAATTAACAGAAAATAAAAGCATGATGAAGGAGTAATCAGGCCCATTCCTTCCACAGACGCACAATATCTACACTATGATAGACTTAACTCCAGCCATTCTTAACCTTCAAGAGTTCAACAATACACTTCCATCCCTATTATTCAAACCTGCCCTCTTTCCCTCCACCCACAACATCTCGCCTCCCCTGGTCATAAAAGATATGATCAGGCAGATGTTTGTAGCTGAGCGGTAAAATAAGTGGGAAAGATCCTATTTTTAGCATTATATTGGCGTGAAGAAGAAAGCAATTTAAGAAAATTCACTTGGGCTTTTATATAGGAATAAGATATGTCTACCAATGGATATTCCTCTGCTTCCCCTTCTCTCCATATGAAGAATTCATCAGTCTCTGACCAGCCTCTCCCCACAATGTGAAGAATTAACAAGTCTCTGACGAACATCTGCCAACAAATCGTTTTTGGTCAGCCGGACAGATGTCTGACACATGTGAAAACCCATCACCATGCTTAAGAGTATCCAAACCAAGCTGAGATTTCCATGCATCCCACCTACCATGCATTGGAGGCCTGGAGCTCAGTGGTTAGAGCATTTGCTTCGCAAGTGAGAGACCTGGATTCGATTTCCGGCAGGGCGAAATGTTGGGCAAGTTTCCTTACTTCACACGCCTCTGTTTACTGAGCAGTAAGTAGGAACCAGGTTGTTAATAGATTGGCAGATTGCTTTTCCAGGGATAATAATTTCTTCAATAAATAACTAAATAAATAATAACAATAAACAACAATAAATTGGTCACTCAATCCGCGACTTTCTGTGCGCAATTGGCTGCTGCGTTTCGCCCACAAAATATACAGTCAATTTACTTTACAGTATATTCTGTGAAGCGCTTTGAGACGTCTCGAAGACATGATAAGGTGCTATATCAAATGCAAGGATCATTATTACACATGTAAATCCCAGAGATGGATTGTTGGAATGCAATGCGCGCTCTCTCCCTGGAAGTGATGTATCCTGCTTACCCAATTCTGGAAAGTATTAAGCGCAGGTTGGCAAGAGCCAAGGCTTGGGGATTCCTGCCGCGTATGCTGTCCTGGAATTCTGCGGATCCCGTAGCTCAAGAACCGGACTACCGAGACGCCACAGAGGACTGGCACGATTCCAACATTGGTATGTCACCTTGGAACCAGTTCAGCTCCAATGAGACCCTGCTTACCTTCCCACCCCACCTCTCCCCCAAGGAAGATAGTCACTTGTTGGTCGTTCGACGTCCAACAAGCGCAGGTTTGAGCCCTTGCTAGATGAATGGTAGGTACAAGGAACTCCCTGCGAGCTTCCTAGTGGGCAATACATCTCAGCATGAAATGCATGAGAGCATTACAATTGTCTTCCTGTCCGCAGCTCGGGCACACACCCCTTTTCATTGAGCAATGGTTCCACCAGTTGGAGATACGGAGTTTAAGCAGCAACTGCTGGTCTCCCTGAAGGCCAATCAAGTGGATTCCAAGCGCTGGACGTACGAATGTGTGTTCACAAATTCAGATTCCAGGTAACACCGCCCAGCAGCTGTCGTCCCAAGCCTCAGAGTTTCCTCATCAGCAATCTGGCGGGCATCTGCTTTCAGTATTTTGGGAGGACCTTTACAGAAAAGCTTGTGACGTATTCTCCTTGTTAATAACAACAATAACTTGCATTTATATCACACTCTTCATGCAGGGTAATGTCTCAGAGCGCTTAACAGTGGCAGAGCCTGACACCGAGCTGGGGGGAGGTGACCGTAGGCACGGACAAAGAAGAACCCATATAGGGAGACTGGGGAGCTTCAGTCTAGATGTCTTTGAAAGTTTAACATGCTGTGTACTGTATTCTAGGAGCAAACAGAGGTTGTGACATATACCCCGCTCTACATTCACCAAATATGAAACCGTTGAAGAACTTAGATGCTTATTGTAATCTGCTCTTATGTGAGCAAATACACATTGAACCAATCATTATTATATTTTTTATTCCACCAAAAAGTAGAGATGATGCCCTTCATCTCCAATGCATATTATATCACATTCCAGTTTCACTTGAGAGATTGGTATTTTATCTGTTGCGTCTTTGTGAATGTTGCCACTGGATTATCCAAGGGGTATGAGAATTGAAACTTTTATTAAGAGATGTTTGGTGAGACATTGCTGTGTCCAAATTGGCTAGCATGATGACCTGTCATTGCACTTTGAGATAAATTCTGTGAAGCACTTTGAGACATTCTCCTGAAAAGATAGCCGCTGTATCAAATGAAAGGATTAGTATTGTTATTATTTAGATAGTTGCCTAGGGAAAGATGACTAACACCTTATTAACACCAGTGAGACAAAATCATTAAACTGTCACAGTGAGGTTGGGCAGGAGAAAGAGAACTATTGAAATGATAGTGATCCCCGTTCTTGTTGTTAACCATTTCCCAAGGGCTGGAGTCTATAATGTGTGCATGCCAGGTCTCCCTCCTGCAGGGTACAAGCATTCTGCTGCACCTCCCTGCAGGAGACCTAGAAATGTCTTCATTCCTTTACATATTAAAATAGAAAAGAAAACTGTCTCATGCAAACCAAAAATCATTTGATATCTTGTCCACAGCACGTGGGGGAATTTTTTTTAAAAAATGGTTTTGATTTACCTTCACCAAGATGAAAGAGACTCAAACCAAAAACTGCTGGGCAAAAACTATGAAGCAAAAGTATATTTGGGATTTGGATTATGAGTCTACAGGCACTGTTTTAGACCGTTATTAGGTTCCCAATGGGAAAAAGAACAATCATCCTATTCTTTAAAATAAATCTTTATATTACACATTATAAATAACAGTTATTTAATTATTATTTATAATTATTTGAGGGTAATAATCTATTGTAAACCATCACTCTGCACTTTCCACATAACTATTAGCATTATTTTTCCTCATTTATTTATCCAATTTTCCTTGAAATGCACTATGGACTCTGCTTCCACAACCATTTGTGTCACTGGTGTCACTGGAACTGCAAGCGACGTGGAAGAACTGGTGTGTGTCTGTGATTCGTCACCATGAACGGAATTTTACATGAGGCAATAAACCTATTGTATAAGTATATTATTTTTCGATAGATAAGGGGGAAGCACTGAGAACGGAAAATACTCTCCTGCACTTTCCTTTCCGTTTCCGTTACATGTTGTGTTTTGTGTTAAAGGAACATCGAGCCAATGATTCCTTTACTGACAATGCAATGTTGCATCAGTCTCAGCCATGGATATACATGTAAGTAGAGAAACTCCAATCAAATGCTTGATGAAATTTGGAGAGTAAAATTCTACAATTGCATTTTGTAGGTCTTTTTCTCAGCGTTAAAGATATCCCATTATAATTGGGAATCCCGAATTGGCTCTGAATAACAGGCTCTCTGGAGGCCTGAAGTTTATTGGTTAGAGCCTCGCAATCGAGAGGACCTGGATTTAATTCCTGGGCAGGACGAAACCTTAGGCAAGTTTCCTTACTCCACACACAGTACTTAGCAGTAAGTAGGAACCCGGTTGTTGGTTGATTGGCGGATCGTTTTTCCAGGGGTAATAATTCTTTCATAAAATAATAATAGTTTGCTGACTCAATCCACGCCTGTTTGTGGGACACTGCTGTGTGTAATTGGCTGCTGTGTTTCTCCCACTAAATACACAATCAATTTACTTTACAGAATATTCTGTGAAGCACCTTGAGACTTCTCGAAGACGTGATAAGGCGCTATATAAAATGCAAGGTTTATTATTATTATGTATTATTATTTATCTGTGGACAAGCAGTACTTTACTCTGTGAATTGCATACTTTCCAAGTGATTTAAGACCACTGTACATT
Source organism: Callorhinchus milii (assembly GCF_018977255.1). Classification (NCBI taxonomy): domain Eukaryota; kingdom Metazoa; phylum Chordata; class Chondrichthyes; order Chimaeriformes; family Callorhinchidae; genus Callorhinchus; species Callorhinchus milii. The sequence goes on along the minus strand of NW_024704742.1, from coordinate 31,842,915 downwards.
TACAACATGTAATGGTTTCTAGTGGCAAAGAAATGTCACTGTATAATACTTTTATTGTCATTAATTATTGTAATATTTCTGTATTACCTTTTATTTTTCTCTGTCCTTCCCAGCAGGAAGAGAATTTTACAAATGTTTTGAATGATATTTATGCATGTAGGTTCTATCAATATGCTAATGAGTGGCTTTTCTGTTGTTTTAGCTAATGGATATGACTATTACATTTTGTGAATAGGAGCTTTTATCTTCCAGCCTGCAAGCCAAAATCCTAACTGATAGGGTGGTCCTACCTGGACAAGCAGCGGGAAAGCTTGCCAGACTGCAATATCAATAGCAAGCTATGGGGTTTGAACTGGTTAGGCTCCACCAGTAACCCAGTAATCCAACGCACACTCTGGGGTCCCCAAGCATTGGCTGTTGCCAACCTGCGCCTAATACTTTCTGGAATTGGGTAAGAAGGATGTGTCCCTCCGAGGAGAGAGTGTACATTGCATTCTAACAATCTGTCTCTGGGATTTCCATGTGTAGATGATGCATGGAAATCTCAGTTTGGTTTGTATATTCTTAAGTGTGGTGATGGGTTTCCAAATGTGTCAGCCACCTGGCTGGCCAAAAAAAAGAGGAGATGGGAGGGGAAAGCATTAAGCCCTGAGGAAGACCATAGCCAGTCGTCTGAGCAGCCACAGTCTGCGGCACCCATGGACCCCTCTTGCCCCTCTCCTAATTAGTTAGTGCCGGCCCACTTCTGACTGGCTGATGGACCTGTCAGTCAAGCCAATCGCTCACCTGTCTTAAAGGGAATGAGCCATTTAACTGAGTTTTACTCAGCTCACCCCACCCTCCCCAAAGAATAGTTTCGCTCACCAACTATGACTTTTCAGAGCTATTGTGCAGGAGACTAACGGGGTTTGTGATGCAGGACACAGCATAAAGAGGTGTGGCCAGAGCACACAAATGCAGAATGGAACAGCGCCTGCCCGCGAGCTATTATAATGCTGGTGCCCAGGTGAGGCGTAACATTGTATGCCCCAGAATTGGGAACCACCTTCCCTTTGCATGATTGCTAGATGTCTCAAGACTTTCTTCTTCAACTGTCCTATTGGTCACCAACCCTCCCTGCTCTCCACCCCTCCTGATCCCAACCTCCAGTTCAGGTACAAATCCTTGACTGTCCAGCACCTTGGGACGTCCTCCCGACTTGAAAGGTGTAATACAAATGTAATTTGTTGTTTTTCATTGACATGTTGAGCTCCCTAACTACCCTGTCAGATAGCCCCTTCCATGCCAAGCTGCAGTTGGCTGTGGCACTTCCCACCTGCTGGACAGTGCTAGGGATAATCTTGCCTCCCTCCCCCCTGGAATATCTGAACAGGCAAAGAAAAATCCCTTTAACTGATATTAACACTTTCAATCTTGGTTACCGGGATGTTGATCCTTCAAAGGAGATGTTTCATTTAGATGTGGTACAGTTTATTTAGGAAATGCACCAAGAAAGATTGTGCCTGCTTCTGATATCTTGAACCACATGTAGTGGAGACTGAAGAAATAGGTTGGAGGGAAATGTAATATTAAGGCAATAAAAGGCCTGGCGCATTGGAATGATTCTACCCCAGCATGTGGCTAGTACTACAAACAAACCTAGCAACCTGCTTTCCTTATGTTTAAATCAAACTGGAGATTTTTTCCATTACAGTAATGGAATTGGTAAACCAGGGGTGGGGGGGTGGAGAATTATTATGAGGTTGAAGGACCAAAGTGAGACTATTGTTACAGCCACTTTTACAAGACAACAATTACAGGACACATTTTGTCACAAAATAAAGAATTTGCAGTGGTGATCACACCTTATCAAGTCTGAACACCTCAAAGCACTTCATAAGTATTTACAGTGACTTATTGTGATGCTCTTAAACTCTAAAACTCTTTGCCTCATTCGCTTCACCTTGCCTCCTCCTTGCCCATCTTCAAATCATGCCTGAAAATCTTCCTCTTCCACCTCCCCTGTCCCTCTGGCTCTACATCAAGATCCATCATTATTAAGCGCTCTGAGACTCTATTCCGCATGAAGAGCGCTATATAAATGCAAGATGTTGCTTTTTGTAGGTGGTACAAAAGTACTCATACACCTATTTATGTCTGATTTTGACCCAATTATATTGTTCCCAAGAGGCGCTCCAGCACCATTCATGATGACTCAAACTCCATTGGTGCTGTATCTTTGGCCATTCAACACAATAATATAGATTATTTTAAAGTTGAGAGGAACTTTGAGTTTTCCTGAACTCAGAATGACTTTCCAGATCAGAGAATTGATAGAAAGATTACCACTGAAACTACTACAGCATCAGTGAGTAATGCTACAGTAATGCCTATGAGTAATGCAGATATTAATGTGTAATTGGCAACCTCTCACAAATAACTCTGAGCTAGTCATCCAGGCATCTTGTTATAGTTGATAAGCCAATTTATTTGGAGCATTGACTCCAGTTAGTATGCACCTTTCAATTAATCCTGATTCAGAGGATCAGCACTCGCATAGTAAAATGAAAGTCACTCAATCGGATCAAGACATTTGTGTATAAAGCAGAATTGTTGTCTTTAGTAATTCCCATAAAGGCACAAAACAAACTTAGGATCACACGAGAATAGACTTGTCTTTTTGCCATCCTCGTAGGTTGGCCTCACAAAACGTGATAAAGCGCTGTATCAGATGCAAGTATTATTATTATTATTGTAAAACGATAATATTAAACCTGCCCACCCACTCTGTTGATTCAGGGGGATGGCAAAGATCCCATTGGAATATTTACTAAAAGACCAGTGACTTCTTCCAATGATCTGACTAATATTCCTCCCTTATTGCTTTCATCAGAATCAGACTTTTAATCATTCATCTTGTTGCCATTTACAAATTCATTAATTAATTCAGAACCCTGTTGCCCATATCCTCACCCACACTAAAATCTGTACACCCATCACCCCCCAGTGTTAGTCAGGTTCCACTGGCTCCCTGTCCCAAAATGGATCTATCAAAGAAATCACCAACAATTGCTCCAAACAGCACCTACCGATATTCCAAATGTGGGCTGACCATTGACCTGTACTTCTTTTGACTTCAAGGGATCTAACGTACAATGATCACTAAAAACAACATTATTGCTTTGACTAGCATGGCAATTCCCATCATAATTAGCATAATTATGATTTGATTAGCTTTTTTGGCAGCAGCTTTGTTTGCAATGATCAATGATCACACTCCAATCTTTTACCTTCTCCACCTCTTCTAATGGGCAACAACAACAACAACAAGATTCCATTTATAGAGCGCCTTTCACGTCAGGAGGACGTCCCAAGGCGCTGCACAGTTGGGTCATGACCCGAGCAGGAGGGAAATGGTCAGGGTGGGGGAGGGAAGGGAGGGAGAGAGGAGGGGGGAAAATGGTCAGGGTGAGGGGAGGGAAGGGAGGGAGCGAGGAGGAGGAAGAGAGTCGAGAGGGGAGCTGAAGGCACGGTCAAAGAGAAAGGTTTTGAGACCGGCCTTGAAGGAGGAAAGGGAGGAAGCAAGGCGAAGGCACTGGGGGATGGAGTTCCAGAGCCTGGGGGCTGAGAGGCTGAAGGCCCGACCACCGATAGTAGGGCGGTTGGGGCGGGGGACGTGGAGCAGACCGGAGCCAGAGGAACGGAGGGTACGGGCAGGTAGGTAGGGGGATAGTAGGTTGGAGAGGTAGGAGGGAGCAAGGCCGTGAATGGCCTTGTAGGTGAGGATGAGGATCTTGAAATCAATCCTCTGGGGGATGGGGAGCCAGTGGAGGCGAGCGAGGGTGGGAGTGATGTGGTCGAGAAGCCTGGTGCGGGACAGTACACGAGCTGCAGAGTTCTGAATGACCTGCAGCTTGTGGAGGGAGGTGCCGGGAAGGCCGGCGAGGAGAGAGTTCCCATAGTCCAGCCTTGAGGTGACAAAGGCGTGAACCAGGGTTTCAGCAGCGTGAGGGGTGAGGTAGTGCCGTAATCTGGCGATATTCCGGAGGTGATGGAAGGCGGTGCCAGTTGTGGTGCGGATGTGAGGGAGAAAGGACAGCTCAGGGTCGAACAAAACGCCGAGGTTCCTGACTGGCTTTGAGAGGTGGAGAGTGCAGCCTTGGATGCTGATGGTGTCAGCGCCTGAGGTGCGGAGGCGCTGACGTGAGCCAATCAGGAGGGCCTCGGTTTTTCGCACGTTGAGCTGAAGAAAGTTGTCTCTCGTCCAGGACTCGATGTCGGACAGGCAGGCTGTCAGGACATCGGTGGTCGTGGAGTTGAGAGTAGAGGAGGAAAGGTAGAGTTGGGTGTCATCCGCATACATGTGGAAGTTAACCCCATGTTTGCGGATGATGTCACCAAGGGGGAGCATATAGAGGGTGAAGAGGAGGGGACCGAGGACAGAGCCCTGAGGGACACCACATGAGACAGTACGGGGGGTGGAGGAGAAGCCATTCGTTGAGACGAAGTGAAGACGGTGGGAAAGGTAAGAGCTAAACCATTCAAGGACAGTGCCTTGAAGGTTGAGGTGGGAGGACAAGCGGTGGAGTAGGATAGCGTGGTCGACCGTATCGAATGCTGCCGATAGGTCGAGGAGGACGAGGAGACAGAGGGAGCCCTGGTCACAGATGGTCAGGATATCATTGGTGACCTTGACCAGGGCAGTTTCTGTGCTATGAGCAGCACGGAAACCTGACTGAAGGGGTTCGAAAAGAGAATGGGTGGAGAGGAAAGAGCGCAGTTGGGAGGCGACAACTCTTTCCAAGACCTTGGAGAGAAAGGGGAGGTTGGAGATGGGCCGGTAGCTTGATAGCTGCGACGCATCAAGGGAGGGTTTTTTCAGGGTGGGCGTGATGATGGCAGTTTTTAATGGAATGGGGACAGAGCCAGAGGAGAGGGACAGGTTTATGATGTCAGTGATGTGTGGGGCAAGAAAATGGAGCTGGGAGATAAGGAGTGGAGTGGGGATGGGGTCAAGGGAGCAGGTGGTTGGTTTTAGGGATAGGATGAGTTCAGTGACAGAGGGTGGGGAAACGGGTACGAAGGTGTGTAGGGGAGGATGGGTAGGAGTCGGAGTGTGGGAGGGAAGGGGTGGGTGGTGGGTGGAAGTTGGAGGGGAAGTGACCGCGGAGCGGATTCCCTTGATCTTGGATTCAAGGAAATCCAGCATCTCCTCGCAGTGAAGGTTGGAGGAGATGACCTGCGCGGGGTGGCGGGGGGGACGGAGGAGTCGGGATGTGGTGGAAAACAGTAGCCTGGGGTTGTTCTTCGCCTCCAGGATTATCCTGGAGTAAAGGGGCACCCCTTTACTGAGTGCACATTAGAAAACAGGAACAGGAGGAGGCCATTCAGCTACTGAGACTGTTCCACCAGTTTATTAGATCTTGGTAGAGATATTTAGGTTAATTGCAAGTCCAGATTTTCACGGATGTCATTTATCCCTCTTATATTTACCTATCCAAATAGCCTTGCTAATTTCATAGTACCATGTTTCATCTGCTTAAGGTTATTCATGAAAACAGAGCCTGATATCATACTGACTATGTGTATGCAAACAATGTGCCTAATATATCATGTACAATAGAAATTGACTGCAGTAATAAGTGAAACCCTCTTTTATCTGCAATTATATTATGCTGTGCCAACCTTTCTTACTCTCTCTGACTAACTATCTATTCCTCTCTCTATTTTTTTATTCCCTGACTCTGATTTTGTTTCCATCTCCCACAACTTTTTCTCTTTCTCTCCGTCTCTAACTGTAAATGCACTGTACCTACCACAAATTGATGAACAGTTACCACATGTTGCTGGTTTAGCCGCACTGCACAGCTAAAATTATAAATGAAGCAACCTTGTGTTGTGTCTGTACACAACTTGCTGTCAGTGAAGTCCGACGTAGATAAGCGAACGTGTAAATGGATAATATGTGGCTCTAGAAATGTGAACTGCAGAGACTGTATAAGTCAGAATATAGGCCGTATTGTAACTGCGTTGTTATTGCCCCCCTGTTGGAGATTTTTTCCATTTATCATCACTTCATTCTTCTTTATTCTTAAACCAGTTTTCACCCCAAATATCTAATTCCATTAACGACCATTAACCTGCTTGAAAATTCTCAAGTGTGTAACTTTATCAAATACCTTGGAAAATCCAGTCATAACTTGGAAAATCTAATTTTTCTTTTACTGATTTTTTGATGGATGTCAAAAGATTGGTCTGGATGAAGCAGGCCCTTCAGTCCATCTGATCTCATCCCTTCACAATACCCACTCTACCATTCTCAAACGCAGCAGCCAATTTGAAGACAGCAATGTCCCACAAACAGCCATAAAATGAATGACCAATTTTATCTGGGAACAGTTGGCCAGGATGTAGGGAAAAACTCCCTTCTCTTTCAAATAAGGCCTATGTGATCGTTAATGTCCACCTGAAGAGACAGACAGGATCTCGGTTTAATGTCTCATCTGAAAGATGGCATCTCCCACGATGAAGCACACTCCAACATTGGAGTTTTAGACTGTGAGTTCAAAGTCCTGACGTGGGGCTTAAACCCACAACCCCTGATTCTGAAGGGAAAAGAAAACTGAGTGTGAGAGGCTAGAAAATAAGGCAAAAGGTAAAAGAGGAACAATGGAAAATTGTACTTGGAAGGTAAAGGAAATGTTGAGCATTGTCACTATGCCTTAGTTTCTACTAAACCCACAGTACACATGAAGCTCAAAAAAAAGAAGAAAAAGTTGCTTTTTGAATAATTTCTTTAATAAGCTGCAGTCGCTGTCTCTCATTTCAGATTCATGCTTTAGACTACAAAGAAGCTATAACTTCTCACTCAGATCAGAGAACTAGAGACAATACTCTGTAATTAGTTGGTGTCCTGAACACTGACATCAAATTATGAAAGCTTCCTTTCAGTGTGAATGTCGCCCACACACAACAATATTGGCAGCATGATGGAATGCAAATGACACAAAACACATGTGCTCACAGAAATGTATTTAATTTCCTAGTTTTCATTAAATGCATATGAGAATTTCGCTAATTAGATTACAGTGGAGAAATTAACACTGGCTACAAAACAATGCAAATCATCCATTTAAAGTGATTGCACACATCAATGAGCTAGAAAATGGCAGACCACACGCATACAGCAAGCGGGCAAACCACAAAATAACCACCTGGAATTGATTCCTAAGGCTGCCCAAAGAGAAAGGGCTGATCCCAAGAAAAGGGCCCCAAATATCCTGAAGATAACTTAAGTAATCCTGAAGGTTGAAGGACCCGGAAATATTAATAATAATAAGAAGAAGAATCCTTACCTTTTGATATAGCGCCTTATCACGGCTTTGAGATGTCTTAAAGTGCTTCACAGGATTTACTGTAAAGTGAATTGACTGTTTATTTTGCGGCCGAAACGCGGCATCAATTGCGCACTCAATGCCTCCACTTGAAAATATGTTTGTTATTACTTGGTTAATAGATGAGTGTCAGCTTGGCTTTACAAGTGTCAGCCTGGCTTTACAAGTGTCAGCCTGGCCTTTAGAAGTGTCAGCCTGACTTTACAAGTGCTTTAATGGCTTAGTTAGTTGCACTCTTGCTTCTGAGTCCAAAAGACTGATTGTCCAATGCCTTGGCAACTCCTCCTGACATGCAACTGTAATTTTATTCTTGATGAGTTAGCTGGTTGTAAGCTCAAGCTCCACGTTGGGGTTTTGAGCTCATAGCTCAGGCTGACACTCCAGTGCAGTGGTGCAGTAGCTCTGCATTGTCAGAGACATCTTCTTTCAGATTAGATATTAAACTGAAGTCCAGGTCCTCTTGCTCAAGTGGACATTAGCGATCCTGTGGCACAAGTCAAAAAGAGAAGGGAGTTTGCCCTCCAAATAAAATTAGTCATTCATTTCATTAGTGTTTGTGTGACATTGCCTTTACACCTACAATACACAGACATTAATATTACAGAAAAAATGTATATGTTTTTGTATGACCTGAATAGAACCTGGGTCCTCTCGCTTGCGAGGTGAGTTCTCCAACCACTACGCTACAGGAATCCACTAGGCTTTGTTGTGGGTGTGTGGGTGACTTTGTGTGTGGTACATGTATGAGTATGTGGTGAATATGTGGATAAATCTGTGGATATATGAGTATACAATGGGTATGTGGATAAATATGTGGGCACGTGGATAGGTGTGTGGTGGGTATGTGGTGAGTATGTCATGATTACGCAGTGAGTATGTGGAAAGAGATAGAAGGTTGGATTTCTAAACAGAGGGTAATGTAAAATACAGGCAGTCATAGAATAGATATGATGCTTTGCTATGCAAACCAAATGAAACTTACTTTTCTATTAGATTTACGGTTGCATTTTAGAGTGCAGTTTATGTCGCATTTTAGAGTGTCCAGAATTTGGCAAATTCTTCAATACAGACTTAGTTTTGATGCCAGTTTTCTGCATCTGTATGCTATGACTGTATACTCATACATACTCATACTCCAGTGAAGTACAGGGGAGCACTGCATTGTCAGAAGTGTCTCCTTCAGAAAAGACATTAAAGCAAGGCCTCCCATCTGTCTGTTTAGTTAAAAATCTCATGGCACTATACGAAAAGAGAAGGGAGTTTCTCCCAGTGTCCTGGCCAACAATCCCCTAGATAAAATTGTTTACTTACTTGATGGTTGTTTACAGGATATATCTCCATGCAAATTGGTTGCCAAGTTCTCCTACAAATACACAGTTACTACACCTTGTAATTTATCCTTTGAAGCTCTTTGAGGTGTTTCAGCGGCATGATATGGTACTGTATTGTCTGCAAACAACATTATTATTATTCAGTTTAGTGTTAGGTATACAGTGCAGAAAGGCAGCTTGATCACTTTGCAGAATACCACAGCTCTTAAATATTTCCTGTGAAGGAAAACCAGAAGCCACAAAAGGTCATGTTACAAACTGGAGTTTGGAAGATGTTTTCAGGAACAATATATTGCAATAAAACAAAAGGGAATAAGAAGAGCAAAGTGTTTGTGTTGGCTTCCAGTTGAAGGGGACTGAATAAATATATCTCTTTTATGAAATCGGTTTGCTCGCTGCACATCAAAATTTATTGGAAAGCAATTGCATTACACTGAGCTTGTTTTTACAGTGAAAGGTGAAAGGTTGTTTTGACTCACTGGGGCTTCAAAATCAGAGCTTTCTATCCCACAGCTGTCAATGAGTAACTGAGCTACCAGGTATTGTAGAACACTAGGCAAAGTGGGTTTTACCATCAATGGAGATAGTGGCACCAAGGAAGTATCAATTGTGTGGACAGTGTCTGATTCTATATACCACCTGACACTATTAATGACATTTGGTTCAATTATTTCATTTAGTGACCCATTTGCTATCTAGTACATCGAACGGATCTCAATGTGCACATCATTGAATCCCCATCCCCTCGCCTATGATGTCAATGTGCTCATTGATGATATGATATGATATGAGAAGCATTGAACTTGCATCTCCTGGGGTACATAAGAACATAAGAAATAGGAGCAGTATTAGGCCATTCAGCCCCTCGAGCCTGCCCTGCCATTTAATAAGGTCATGGTTGATCTTCTGACCTAATTCAATTTACCTGCCCTATCCCCATATCCCTTAATCCCTTTAGTTTTTAAAAATCTATTGATCTCAGCCTTGAATATGTTCAATGATTGAGAATCCACAGCCTTCTGGGGTAGAGGATTCCACAAATTCACTAATCTCTGAGTGAAAAAATGTTTTCTCAACTCAGTTCTAAAAGGCTGAGCTTTAATCCCGAGACTATAACCACTAGTTTTAGATTCTCCAACCAGGGAAACAGTCTCACACTATCTACCCTGTCAAGACCCTTAATAATCTTATAGGTTTCTCTAAGATCACCTCTAATTTTTCTATATTCTAGAGAATATAGGCCTAGTTTACTCAACCTCTCCTCGTAGATCAACCCCCTCATCCCAGGAACCAAGCTAGTGAACATACGTTGCACCCCCTCTAAGGTGAGTATATCCTTTCTTAGATAAGGAAACCAAAACTGCACATAATATTCCAGGTGCGGTCTCACCAAGGCCCTATACAATTGACTTCCCAGTTGTACTCTAACCCCTTTGCAATAAACGCTAACATGCTATTAGCCTTCCTAATTGCTTACTGTACCTGTTTACTAACTTACTAACTTTCTATATACAAGGACACCTAAATCCCTCTGAATACTAATACTATCTAGTCTCTCCCCTTCTAGAAAATAGTCTGCTTTTCTATTTTTTCTACCTAGGTGAATAACTTCCCCACATTATATTCCATCTGCCGCCTTCTTGCTCCTTGTGACCTCCTCACAGTTTATTTTCCCACCTAGCTTTGTATCGTCCGTGAATTTAAATACATTAAGCTCTATTTCCTCATCTAAGTCATTGATGTAGACTGTAAACAGTTGAGGCCCAACCACTGATCCTTGTGGCACTCCACTAGTCACAACCTGCCAATCTGAGAAGGACTTGTTTATCCCTACTCTCTGTTTTCTGCCTGTTAACCACTCTTCAATCCATGCTAATATATTACCCTTAATTCCATGTGCCCTAATCTTATGTAACAACCTTTTATGTGGCACCTTGTTGAATGCCTTCTGAAAATCTAAGTACACTATATCCACTGATTCCCCCTATCCAACCTGCTAGTTACATCTTCAAAAAACTAAAAGATTTGTTAAACACAATTACCTTTTCATAAAACTGTGTTGACTCTGCCTAATCATACTTTCTAAGTGCCCCACGACCACGTCCCTAATTATAGACCCTTGAATTGTCCGTATAACCGATGTCAGGCTAATTGGTCTATAGTTCCTCATTTGTTCTCTCCCACCCTTCTTAAATAGCAGTGTTATGTTTGCGATATTCTAATCAACGGGAACCATTCCAGAATCCAGGGAATTCTGGAAGATCAAAAACAATGCATCCACTATTTCTGCAGCCACCTCTTTTCAAACCCTAGGATGCAGGCCATCAGGTCCAGGAAATTTATCAGTTTTTAGTCCCATCAATTTCTCTAGTAGTATTATTTTACTGATATTAATTTCTTTAAGTTCCTCTCTAACATTAGTCTCTTGGTTCCGCACTATTTCTGGTAAGTTTTTAGTATCTTCCAACATGAAGGCAGAAGCAAAGTATTTGTTTAGTGACTCTGCCATTTCTTTATTCCCCAGTATAATTTCTCCTGTCTCTGCCTGTAAGGGACCCACATTTACTTTTGTTAATCTCTTCCTCTTTATATACTTATAAAAGCTCTTACAATCTTTATATCTCTAACTAGTTTACTCTCATATTCCATTTTCTCCCTCTTAATCAGTTTTTTGGTTATCCTTTGCTGATTTCTAAAGCCCTCCCAATCCTCTGGTTTACAGCTCTTTTGGGCAATATTATAGGTCTCTTTTTTAATTTTATACTTTCCTTAACTTCTCTAGTTAGCCGTGGTTGAACCACTTTTCCCATGGAATTTTTATTTCTCAAGGGAATATGCGTTCGCTGGGAATTATCTAATAGATCTTTGAATGTTTGCCATTGCTTGTCTACCGTCATATCTTTTAATCTACTTTCCCAGTCTATTTCAGCCAAATCGTCCCTCATACCTGCAAAGTTTGCTTTATTTAAGTTTAAGACCCTTGTTTCAGACTTAACTACATCACTCTCAAACTTAATACTAAATTCCATCATATTATGGTCACTCTGCCCTAGAGGAGCCTTAACTTCAAGATTACTATTTGGGTAACATATTGTTTAGCGAGGCATTACTTTTTAGGAGATGTTTTGTTGACTAATGCAGGAATTTCCACTCTTTGCAGTAATTAATAATAATAATCCTTGCATTTGATATAGCGCTTTTCATGTCGGGAGGATGTCCCAAAGCGCTTCACAGACCACACTGTAAAGTGAATTGACTGTATATTTGTGGGCGAACGCGGCAGCCAATTGCGCACAGCAATGTCCCACAAACAGTTGTAGATTGAAAATGACCAATTTATTATTGTTTTTGGTTTTGGAGGGATTATTATTAGGCGTGTGGAGTAAGGAAACTTGCCCAAGGTTTTGCCCTCTGCCTGGAATTGAACTCAGGTCTCTCGCTTGCAAAGCGAGTGCTCTAACCACTGAGCTACAGGACTCCAATTAGCAAATGGACTGATAAATCAACCCTCGAACAAGTCATCCAACACAAAGCAGTGCCATGAAAGCGAATATTCTATATGGCGTTATAATAATAATAATCCTTGCATTTGATATAGTGCCATATTATGTCTTCCAGACTTCTCAAAGTGCTTCACAGAATATACTGTAAAGTGAATCGACTGTATATTTTGTGGGGCAAAACTCAGCATCCAATTGCGCACAGCATTGTCCCACAAACAGTTGTAGATTGAGTGACCGCATTTTTTTAAAGGATTATTATCTCCGGAAGGCGATCCACCCATTCACTAACAACCACGTTCCTAGGTAAACAGAGGCATGTGGAGTATGGAAACTTGCCTAACATTTTGTCTGGTCGGGAATCGAACCCAAGTCCTCTCGTTTGCGAAGAGAGTGCTTTAATCAATACACTACAGAACTCCACGTATATATATATGGATACATATGTGAACCACAGTCTCTGTTTATTTTGGCATGGTTTCAAGACGGGATTGGCAGTGTGGCACCAGTGTAAAGCAGGAAGGAGTGGAATAGGCGCATAATCTGTTCCTAATAGAATAACCGCACCATGAAATGACAGGAAACTGTACTTATTCCTGAAAATTTCAGATGTTATGCTCCACATTTTGAAAGGGGAAATAATAGACCATAAGTCGATCAACTGAACGGAACAGAGTCAGCAAAATTCCATAGAGCAAAAACCTATTCAGAAATATGTGCGCGTGCTATTACATGAGAGTTGTCTAACATTTAAGAGACTTTAACTGCAGAAAACATTAACCTGGAAAGTTGAGGTGCTTACATTGATATTAAAATGGACAGGCTCAGCACTTCAAGGTAATCATTTAGCATGCTACCCGCTGTTTGAATTATAACAAATATGTGTTTTGTAAACCATACCATTGTACTTTGAGCTCATTGAGATAAAGGTGAAACACTAAGAACTCTGTCTTGAAGTTTGTGACACTCCATTGCATTTGATGTGCTGTTGATAAGTGCACAAAGCGGATGTTCCAGCGAGGATGGTCAGTGTGCTGAGTTGCTTCTCTGCTAGCTGCAAGAAGGATTTGGCTTTAATTTGAGAGGTTTGCGGCCAAAAACAAAATATACAGTCCATAAAATATACAGTCAATTTATTCACTTGATAATATATTCTGTAAAGCGCTTTGAGACATCTCAAAAATGTGATAAGGCGCTATATCAAATGCAAGAAATATTATCATATTATATAGAAAGTCTGGCACTTTGTTGTGTGTCTGCCTGCCTGTGCCTGGCTTTGCTCCCAGAATCAGCATTATCCCAATGATAGACACGATAACCCTTAAATGTGAGATAGCATAAAAGCAGCAATCTAGTATGAATGCTTCTCGGCTGCAGATATCAGTGCGCGTGGCAGCTTCGTGACTTTTAATAAAGCCTTGGCAAGTTTTGTTTCCTATCTATTCCTGTGCACCTAGAGGAAAATCTTAATAATAATCCTTGCATTTGATATAGCGCCTCATTATGTAATTGAGACATCTCAAACCTCTTCACAGGATATAGTGTAAAGTGAATTGGCTGTCTATTTTGTGGGTGAAAAGGACAAAATCTCAGCATTTTAAATAGCAAGAAATCCCACAGTTCGTTCCCGATATTCCATTGCACAGTTTCACAGGTCACAAAGTTGGCAAAGTTACCAACTTGTGCAATTTCTCTAAGTGATTTAAAAAAAAGGTGAAGTACACAAAATTATTCACAACAAATTGTAATCTAAATTCTTCTTCTCCACACACCCCACCACCACCACCACATTTTGTTAAATTCAGTTATTTCTAAGATGGGCCACTAGATGGAGCAGTCTGTGCTGGAGGGGAGCATTCTGTATCTGCAAAGTGAACACAAGACTTGGTGACCACCTCATCCCACTGTAACACGACTGCTATCGGTGTATCAGACAAAAGTATTTATACAGATCTGCTCATTCCAGGTAATTGATGGCCGGTGCCATTGCTTAAAAAAAAAATCTACAGATGGAGAACAGTTTTTTTTGTTTCGAAAAAAAAGGATTTTACCATGAAGAGTGAACTCCCATCACAACATAAATGAAGGTGCCACACTTTTCCTCAATACAGAACAGACAAATCAGCCAGGAACCAGTTTCTGATTGTTGCCAACTTTATCTTGGGGCCAGTGTTTTGCTTCTCTCGCAAGAAAATGCTTGTAAATACTGTCAGATTGTAATAACAACCCTTGCATTTGTATAGCGCTTTTCAAATCGGGAGGACGTCCCAAAGTGCTTCACAGGATTTACTGTAAAGTGGAGTATTGTGTATTTGTAGGCAAATGTGGCTGCCTAATTGGACACAACAATGTCCCACACATAGCCATGAAATAAACGACCAATTCTATTTGGGAGATTGTTGGCCAGGACACCCCGGGAAAAACTCCCTTTTCTTTTTGAATAGTGCCATGGGATCTTTAACATCTACCTGAAGAGGCAGACAAGAACTCAATTCAACATCTCATCCCAAGGACGACACCTCGGACAATGGCACATACCCTCAGCACCGCATTGGATTGTCAGCTTGTTCAAGTTCTGGCGATTGGTGAGAGCAGTGTCGCTTGGCTGTGATACGTACTATGACTGAATATCCCACAAACACTCGGTATCTGAGCTCAGAAGAATCTGGCACCCATTGAAGCTTACACCAGACAGAGTTCTTCTCTTCAAGACGAGAGAATATAGGGGAGGATAATTTGAGGGAATTATTTTATATTTCATTATGTTGTAATGAAATTTGCAAAGTAACATATTGCTTTTAAATTTAAACGTATCATCAGTTTTGTTTTTATCGTCAGGTTTTTTAAACTCAAAGATGGATTGCTTTATTCTTCAAGTTAATCTTGAGCCCAATTTTTTGAAACTTCAGAATACAAAATAATATTAATAACAATAATCCTTGCATTTGATATAGTATCTTTCGCAACATCTCTTCCTGAAGTGAAAGGTACTATATCAAATGCAAGGATTTTTGCCCCCCAAAAATACAACAATACACTTTACAATATATTCTGTGAAGCGCTTTGAGACATCTCAACGACGTGATGACACTACATCAAATGCAAAGATTATTATTATCTCAAAGTGCCTCATAGGATATACTGTAAAGTGACTTTTTTGTATTTTGTAGGCGAATACGTGAAAATATGAAATTTCACAGCAGGTAAGTATCATATTGAAGCTATGAAGTATCACATTTTTCACCCCGATATGCAGTTGTGCTCTGGTATAACCTTGTTTGCTTATTGCAGTTGTAACGCAGATTCAGTGGTGATTTTTGACTACTTTCTGCTTGACTGACATAATTGTGGACCAGTTTCCTAGCTAAAAAACGTCCCAGGTGAGATACATTATCAGGAATACGGGATTGCGAAATACTTTACAATAATGTACTTAAAATAATACGCCCCACCTGGAATCACTTTAACCAGGAAATAGGTTCATTGATATCGGCCTGGCAGCAACAAAATGATAAACGTAATTCACAAACTTGAAAAGAGTAATTGTCATGGCATTTCAAATGGTAATTCTGATGTATGCCAATTCAGGTATCATGTAAATTCCATCATATTTATCCAAGTGAGGTTGGGCAGAAATGTGACATCTTTCTCCTTCCAATCCAGGAAAAATCTGAAAGATTTCTGTTGACCGTTAACATGAGTTGAGTATTTTTCTTTACTGGCAAACTAACTCTCGGAAAAGAGGAGACTTCAAAGTGGCCAAATTGAGGTTTGCTAAATGATTAAGTGGATTGACAGTAAAAGAGATTTCCAAAACCAGGACAGACAAGTTGTTCACTGTGGTGAAGGGTTCGATTCTAATGGGGCACAGTTTCAAAACTAGTAATTTCAGACAAAGGAAAGATATCAAGCAGAAACTTTTTACATAAAGGGCAAAAGTGTCATGGAATAAGTTGCCAAGGAAACTCTCAAAGGCAGACATTATAAATGTGTTTGAAAAACAGCAATTTCCAATGACAGAAGGGATTGAAGGAAATGGTTATTGGTTTTCCCATTCCTAAAACATTTTATAAACCGTGAGTCTGATCTTCATAGCAAACACTTTGACTATGTGATGGAACAATGTACATAACATTATGTCCAAAGCAAAAGCCCTTCTTAATTAACTTTTATGTTCACCTTATGAGACACAAATAATCTCTTTAAATGCCTGGTCCACGTGCTAAGGATTACTAAGTTGCAAGGTTTGAAACAGGTTTAAAACAGTTTTAAACCCACATGTGGGGAAATATTAGCCAGGATACCTGGAAACCTCCCCCTCTCTTTTCATTTTGTGCTATGAGTTCTCTTACGTCCACCTGAACAGACAGAGGGGACCTAGTCTAAGATGACACTCCAACGCAGTGCTGGGGGTGGAGGTGTTGCATTGGCGGAGAAGCCGTCCTTCACATGAGACGTTAAACTGAATTCCACTCCTCACCCAAAAATGACGAGGGGGTCCCTAAATTCAAAATTCATTGGCTACTCATCACATAGTTGTTTTGGGGGCTTTGCTGCTGCAGATTAGCTGCCGAACATACATGAAAACCACAATGTAAATTCAGTTTATCGATTAGTTCAATTGTTTTTCTCTTCAGGTGGTGCTCAAATATCACTTTGAGACTTGAGCTCCTAATCTAAAGCGCGGAAGAAATCCTGACAAGATTCTCTCAAGTGTGCCTATACCATTAAATTGAACCTATTCTAACAGAAGAAATTGTCTAGTGAATGGAATACAAAAAAATCTCAGTTCTATAAGGTGTCCCAATAATCCTTGCACTTGACATAGCACCTATCACTCAGGGGTGACTCAATACGCTTCACAGAATATACTGTTAAGTGGAATGACTGCAATTTGTAGGCAAACACAGTAACCGAACTGCACCGAGCGATACCCCACAAACAGCCATGAAGTGGTTGGCCAAATATATTTGGGGGATTGTTGGCCAGAACACCAGAAGAATTTCCCTTCTCTTTTCAAGTAGTGCCATAGGATCTTTAACGTCCAACCGAACAGGATTAATGTCTGTTCTGAGCATGGCATCTCCAACAATTAAGCACACCCTCAGCACTGCATTGAAGTGTCATCTTAGATTATATGAGTTCAAAGTCCCGATGTGGGGCTTGCCTTAGCATTTCCCGACTCTTTCCTTAACATTTCAAAGGGGTGGAATTTGGCAAATCCTTAAATGGTTTTCTGGAGATTCTTTTAAGAGCGTTAAAAAAGACATGGCTTCAAAGTTGAAGAATTTGCAAAACCCTATACTGGTTGAAATGTAGAGAAACGAGTAAATCTAGACCCAGTTGGAATTTCTCCCCTCCTCTTTCTCCGAGGTATGTGTTACAGACAGCTTTAGATCCATTCAGTTGTTGTTTATCATCTCACTGTGATTGGATCCTCGTGCATATTTTGTGTTCCGTGACTGAGGTCAAAACTTGTAGCTGTTCACCCCGACGTGTGTCATTAATCACCTAACGTACTGTCTTTACAAACAGTACCACTATTGTCATTATCATTGTGCCCACCCTTGCTAAATGCTTAAAGTGGAGTCCTGTAGCTCAGTGGTTAGAGCACTCGCTTTGCAAGCGAGAGACCTGAGTTCAATTCCAGGCAGGGCGAAACCTTGGGCAAGTTTCCTTACTCCACACGCCTAATAATAATCCCTCCAAAACCAAAAACAATAATAAATTGGTCATTTTCAATCTATGACTGTTTGTGGGACATTGCTGTGCGCAATTGGCTGCCGCGTTCTCCCACAAATATACAGTCAACTCACTTTACAGTATATTCTGTGAAGCGCTTTGGGACGTCCTCCCGACGTGAAAAGCGCTATATCAAATGCAAGGATTATTATTATTATTATTATTATTAAAGTGGGTACTTTCCCTACAGGTATCTGAAGCTTAATCCTCTTGTTTGACGAGTCGAGGCTCCTGGTTGCCCTATTACTCATTCCTACATTGTTTTGGAGTTTCAAGGATAATCTGTGCTTTACAAGCAGATGAAGCAATCTAACCATCACACCTTTGGAATCAACATGACAATACATTGGAGTGAAAATCGCCATGTATTCTTAACATGACAATTTTCAAGCCTGCCTCAATTGGTTATACAGTACTTTCACAGTCTAGTCTGACACTTCATTGCAGGGTTAGAAGAGGGCTGCATTATCAGAGGCACTGCCCTTTGGATGAGAAGTGAAACCAAGCCCCTCAGGTGGATGTTAAAGGAGTTTCTTCCGGTCTCCTGGCCAACAATCCCCAGGAAAAAAAATGGTCATTCACTTCATGGCCGTTTGTGGGACTTTGCGGTTGGTAAATTGGCTGCTGCATTCACCTATAGACATACAGTCACTGCACTTTACAACAATTACCAATTTACATCAAACACTTTGTTTTTTTGCACTTAGGTGCTATAGTATATCAAATGCAAGAATTATTGTATTGCAATTTGCAATTATTACTAAAGACACTGAATCTGTGGCTTTACAATGCATTGTGGCTGCTACTTCTGATGTCTGTTTAGCATTGTCACCAAGCATGAATAATTTCTTCTTACAGCCTACTGATGATTGGTTTGTTTATTCACACTTATGTTTAATGGTAAATTGCAATCTGATGAATGTACCTCACTGAAATTCCACCTTTCAAACTATATTTTTCTGAAAAATTACAGATTTGTGACAAACTTATCAAATTCACTCTTAATTTAAAGCTAATACTTTTTAAGACCTCCAGAAAATCAGCTTCTGAAGACTGAATTAAAGAATTTTCCACAACTCTGTTTATATTTTTAAGGCAAAATGATCTTACAGATGGAATTTCAAGAGTTGCATCTCGTAGGGGCTTAGTTTAGCATTAAAAATAAAAATACTTGCGTTTGATATAGAGCCTTTCACGTCAGAAGATGTCTCATAGTGCTTCACAGGATTTGCTGTGAAGCGTAGTGACTAGGTATTTAGTAGGCAAACACAGCAGCCAGTTTGTACACAACAATGCTCCTCACACATTTTTGGTATCATTGGCGAAACAGTTCATTGATAGTACCCTGCTATCCCACGTGAAGGCCGTTATATAAAAGCAAGTTGTTCGGAAATACATGCAACACTCGCTATTCAGCAATATCGCTTCACATCAGTAACGCTGCAATACTGAATGAGTATTGAACACAGCAGAGCTTGGTTCCCTGTAAGGAATGTGAAGTTCAATTTATTGTTCCCATAAAAGACCCTGTTTCATGTCATGATGTAATTCTTGTTTCCGCTGTGAACAAAGCCTAACCTAAGGACTTCCAGATTTAATTTGGAGCAAGAGCATACACGATTGTAAGCAAAGACAAGCCCAAATTATTAACAGTATTTGTACAGCATTATTGAACTCTGCTTGAAATGACCTTAAAATAAATGGCCAGGAATAAAGATTGCCAGCAGGCAATAGTTTTACTTTCAGAGCTCCAAATACTGTGTTTTTACTGTTTTTCTGAACCTTGTTTCTGCTTCATTAAAAAGGTTTACTTTACTAAACACTCCAAGCCAGTCACTAAGGTTACAGAGAGTACAGAGGAAAGATCTCTTCTGACAAGACTTTGTGTGTCAGTCTGGCTCAGTTAGTAGCATTCTCGACTCTGAGTCAGAAGGTTGTGGATTTGCAATGTGGAACTCATATAGTCCAAGCTCACAGTCTGATACATTGCTGGGGGGCTGCTGCGTTGTAAGAGGTGCCATCTTTCAGATGAGACAATAAACCAAGGTCCCGGCTGCCTGTTCTGGAAATATCAGGCCAGCGTGAAAATATTTATGAGGTTAACCTTACTTCAGAAGGGTAAACCACAGAGAGATTAGCAGCATCAGAAATTATTGGGAGATTGAAATCCTATCTTGGCTCACATTTTCAAGTTGTGTTGTCTGCCACCGGATATACTACAAAAGTGTAGTGTCTGTATGTTTTGTAGGCAAACAAATTGCCCAAACTATAAACAACTGGATGGCCAACAGAAACAAACTCATAAACTGCATGAACCTGATGCAAGCAAGAAAGTGACTTATTAAAGCCTCCTCCTAATATAGCTGGGCTGGTGATGGGGGCTATTGACTGTGGCACAGTGCATGGCCCCCATTTGCACTTTTAGTGCTTTGGGACGTCCTCTTGATGTGAAAGGCACTATACAAATGCAATTCGTTGTTGCTGATAATATGTGGAGATGTTTGCCCTGTAATTGGAACCAAATTGAATTTTGAGCTGAAAAGGTTGCCCTGCCTATAGCAACCTGGTGAAAACCCAATCATCACAGGCAGGCAGCGAGCTGAACTATCTGTCAAGGCACAAATTCACCCCACAAACTCCCCGGTTGGGAAGCCAGTGACACATCACCGGAACTACTGGGCCACTTGAGTTTCTTCTGGATTACGTGAAAGCCACTTGAATTACCCACAAACAGGAACAGATGGGCTGCATTTGGGGTAAGGTATGTTCAGAGGCGGGCAATGTGGCAAATCATGATGAAACTTCAAATAATCCTTACCTTTTATACGGTGCATGATAATGTCAAGAACATCTCAAGGCGCTTCACAAAGTTACTGTGAAGTGTACTGATCGTATTTGAAGGCAAACGCAACAGCCGATTTGTGCACAGCAATGTACATGTAGGCTGACATGACAACAACTGCCCTATCTTGCCTCCTTCAAGTCCCATCTAAAGAACTTCCTCTTCAACCGTGCCTTTGGTCATACTTCCACCCCCCCCTGCCCTCCACCCCTCCTGACCCCAACTCCCAGCTCGGGTCCAAAAACCTCTGATTGGCCATTGCCCTGGGACGTCTTTCCGATGTGAAGTATGCCATACAAGTGTAATTTGTTGTTGTTGTTGTTATGGGATGCAAAGGTTGCCCATGAATTTCCACAGGGTGATCTGCTGGGCTCGGTCATTGTAGGCAAGGGCTGCTACACAGGGAAGGAATGAAATTCGTTGATGAACGCAAGACCAGTCTCATTGACGCTTAGCAAGCCGTAGCAGAGAAGGGTTTTTTCCTAGCCTCTGTGTGGTGGGAGGTAACTGGCAGAGGTGAGGGAATAAATAATGAATGAAAAATATAAAGAACAGGTCGGTTTAAAGTTGAAAACGTTAAGGGAAAACCGAAAAGCTGGAGTGATGAAAAGGCAGGAAGGTGTTCAAGATGACACAGATCAAACGGTTTGTTAGTTATTTGTGTTTTGCTACCAGATTACTGTCGAAAATCCTCCCTGTATCACTCACCCGTCTTGTTATGGTCAGATTACAAAATAATCTTTAGCAGGCCACTAGAAGATTACTGTCTGTCTTCTTTCTTTCGCCACAGTATAATGTTATAATTGCGCCATGTCTGAATCATGTCTGATGACTGGTCGATTATACTGGGAGTTACAAGAGCACTGATGATTATTGCTAACTAACCAGATTGGTTTCTCTTTCACCATGGTTGTGTTGGAGTCTCATCATGTTTTTTTTCATGCGATTGCACAGGAGCCCTACAGTTAAGCCTGAAATTGCTCCCATAGAAACTGTAGGAAGTGCTTGTGGTTATTTGCAGTTGTTGCTACTGGAATTCAGTCACTTATGTCAATGGTGAACCGGCTTAAACTCCACTCCCCACCCACCAGCTGCAGTTGTTTTGTGCCTTCGGTGGAGGATGGGTCGGCGGAGAGGGGTAGAGGGGGTGGGGGTTGAAGAGGTTAGTGGTGTAGAATCTATCTCCAAGGTGACATGCTTGGCAATGAAATGTCGGAATCGAGCCAACCTTCTGTGGTGGTCTCAGTAGTCTGATTTCTACCCAGGAGGGTCCACAGTATTCCAGGGCACTGCTGATGATAGCACAGCCAGCCTGGCTCATAGACAGGATTTAGAGCCAAGTAGTCACTAGGGGTAGAGAATCCTCCCACTCAGCTCATGTTAATCCTGCAAGCTAAAGCCCTAACAGGTAGGGTGGTCCTAGCCGGACAAGCAGTGGGAAAGCTTGCCAGACAGCAATATCAATGGCAAGCTATGTGGTTTTAGCTGGTCAGACTCCAGCAGAACCCCAACACACACTCTGGGGTCCCCAAGCCTTGGTTCTTGCCAACCTGTGCTTAATACTTTCCGGAATTAGGTAAAATGAATGCGTCCCTCCAGGGAGAGAGTGCGCATTCCATTCCAACAATCTATCTCTGGGATTTTCACGTTTAGGTGGGATGTATGGAATTCTCAGTGTGGTTTGGATGCTCCTAGGAATGACATTTTATCAGTAGAATTCTTTTCAGACTCGGTCTGACTAATTTCAAATTCCAGATATGGATAGCCAAAGGGTGATTGTCGTTGATCTACTGGGGGACAGTGAACACAGCTCCATAACCTTCAGCTTGACTTGGGAAAAAGCAACAGCACATAACTAAACTCTGATGTACAACTTTAGTTGGTGGGCAAGCTTCAGGGGTATGAAAGTTAAGTTAAGATACATAGACTGGGAGATATTATTCAGTTGAGGATAAATGCATGCGGAACATCCAAGTGCAGCTGGGGCATAATAAACAAAAATGCAACCAAAATGGATCAATAGAAAAATAAAAAGGGCGATCAATTGATAATAATAATAATCCTTGCATTGATTATAGCGCCTTTTTCACATCATTGAGACGTCTCAGAGCACTTCACAGAATATACTGTAAAGTGAATTGATTGTATATTTTGTGGTGAAACCCAGCAGCCGATTGAGCACAGCAGTTAGTTTTATTATTTTATTACCAAATTTTTTTAAAAACGGATTATTACCCGCAGAAAGAGATACACCAATCAACTATCAACCGGGTTTCTACTTATTGCTAGGTAAACAGAGGCGTGTAGAGAAAGAAAATTTGCCTAAGGTTTCGCCTTGCTTGGGAATCAAACCCGGGTTCTCTTGCTTGCAAGGTGAGAGCTCTAATCAATACGCTACAGGACTCCACTATAAAGAAGAAGAGGAAGATCTATTAAACTTGTAGGGAGAAAAGAGAGGGTGACTATTGGGCTGAATTCAAGATTGTACAGAAAAAAGTTACAAAAAGACTCCAGGAGCCAAGAGAAAACTGGAAAGGGACATAGCAGTAAATGTAAAACTTAAGCCCGAAACCTTCTTACAGCGGTAAAAGGGTAGTCAGGGGTGAAAGGGGATTGAAAATGAAAATGAACAGGAGATTCTTTTTACCAGGGAAAACATGAAACACATGCCCCCCAACATCCATCACTCTCCCATCATCCCATCACAGCATTACATTGTTTTTGTAAATGAGCCTAGCATTTCTGATAGCCACTTCCAGTCATTAACACTCTCTAGGTAAAGATATATTTCCTGGTGTCTGTCCGGATGTTGCCCTTTGCAGCCTCTACCCTATCATTCTGGTATCTCAGTACATTCAAAAGTGTTGTTCTGAGTTTACTGTAAGGTGTGCTCTGAGATGTCTCCTTTCATAATTGAAGAGCACCCGCTTGTCCACTCATTGCTCATAGTCCAGTAGCAAAGTGGTTAGAGTACTTGCCTCACAAGCGAAAGGACCCAGGTTTGATTCCCGGGGAGGGCGAAACCTTAGGCAAGTTTCCTTAATCCACGCCTCTATTTACCTAGCAGTAAGTCGGATCCCGGTTGTTTGTTAATTGGCGGATAATACGGTCACTCAATCCACAACTGTTTGTGGGCCACTGCTGTGCGCAATTGGCTGTCGCCTTTTGCCCCAAAAATACACAGTCCAATTCACTTGACGGTATATTCAGTGAAGTGCTTTGAGATGTCTCAATGGCGTGATAAGGCGCTATATCATATGCAAGGATTATTATTATCATAGTTCCTTCCTTTGACACTGCAGGTCACATTTGTTGCCTGGGCATGCTTTAGTTTACTACTCAAAATGGCTCATGGTCTTAGCCTTAAAACTAAAAAACCTCAAAACCTAAGATTGTGCAGAATTTTGACACAAATTCTGTAGCGATTTTACTGCAGTTCATTTTACGAATAATGGAAAACAACCTCAAGACTAAATTCAACAATCTTCAAAACATTTTACAGGTCACAATTGGAACAAGAAATAGCAATTAGGATGAAAAACAACAGAATTCGCTCAAAATACATCGACTACTACCAATGAGTGGGGCCTGTCATCAGCAATCATTTTCATAAGCAAGGGGAGATTCCAATTATGAATCCATAGCAGAGAGATTGTTTTGTTAGTGGTCAACGTCTGATCGACCTGAAGAAGAAATGTAGGCTAATGTTTCGAGAGTGAATCATCACCAGAACTGGGATGGTTGGGCTGGGGGATTTAGATGGGCAATTAGAACCAGATTAAGCAAACTAAGACATTCAGAAGATGTTAAAAACCTGAAACCACTAACTACATACACATTATTAATCATTAACAGATTGTGAAACGCTGAGATGGGTGTTACAAGGCTATTCATGGAATAAAGGAAATCTCAGACAGGAGTCAGATATGCAAGCATTAGTGAGCAGTCACTCCATTCATTGTCTCCCTCCTCACTCACTCCACTGAGCGCCCCAGCTTTGAAACCCATTATAACACTCAGTGTCAGTTATGCAAGCGCCACTTCCGAACCTGTGCAATCCTTTAGTAAAGAAACAAACAATTAACTGAATGCTGAAAATCTGGAAGAAATCAAAAAATCAAAAAAAATCAGAAAATACAGCCTAGCTCAGTCAGGATCACTCTTGCCTCTGAGTCAGACGGTTGTGGATTCCAGCCCCAAGTCAGGACTTTGAACTCATATGGCCTAGAAAAGCTGACACTGGGGATGCTGTACCATTGAAGCTGCCGTCCTTCATGCGAGATGTTAAACTGAGGTCCTGTCTCCCTGTTCAGGTGGATGTTACAGATTCCGTGGCACGATTTGAAATGAGAAAGAAGTTTCTCCTGGTGTCCTGGCCAATAATCCCTCACATACAGTTGGCCATTCGCTTGATGGCCATTGGTGGGATATTCCTACGTGCAAGTTTGCTGCTGCGTTTGCCTACAAAATACACAGTGAATCCTGTGAAGCACTTTGATACATCTCATTATGTGAAAGACATTATAACAAATGGAAGGATTATTTATTCATTAGTGAGACTCCTGAGGGAAGAAGTTTATTGTAAGTGCTATATGCAGGGTTAACATTTGTATGTATAAATGAGTGTCAAAACTAATGTGATTTTTTTCAAATGTTCAATAACAAAGCTAATGTGTATCAGACAAAATCCAGCACCCACATTATTTTGTTTTACTGTAATCAGCAAAAATATACGTAATAATCCTCTATAATAATAATTGCATTTGATATTGTGCCTTATCATATTGTTGAGATTTATCAAAGTGCTTCACAGAATATACTGTAAAGTGAATTGACTTTGTATTTTGTGGTTGAAACGCGGCAACCAATTCCGCATAGTAGTATCCTACAAGCAGTCGTGGATTGAGTGACCAAATTATTATGATTTTTTAAAAAAAATGATTGTTACCCCTGGAAAGTGATCCACCAAGTGCCTAATAACCAAGTTCCTACTTACTGCTTGGTAAACAGTGGTTTTGAAGTAAGGAAACTTGCGTAACGTTTCACCCTGCCCGGGAATCGAACCCTGGTCCTCTCGCTTGCGAGGTGAGTGCTCCAACCACTAAGCTACAGGACTCCAAAGGTGAAGGCAGCAAAGAATGCAACAACAAAAACAACCTATTACATTTGTATAGCACCTTTCACGTCAGGAGGACATCCCAAGGCACTGGGCAGTCAAGGAATTGGAATATGCAAAATATTCTGCTAAATTTTGCTTTTTTTGTGTAGTTCAGGAGTACGGGATGCAGCAATCAGAAATAAGTGCAAATCAGAATTGGGAACAAGAATACTATGAAGAAAAAAAGTACAATACTTTAGCATTTTTGTTGGGGACACCACAGAGTACAAAATTGTTTGCTTTATTTAAAAATAAACACTGAGTAGAAAATAGAAACCAGACTGGAGCTCATTTCACT
The DNA here is from genome assembly GCF_018977255.1 of Callorhinchus milii. Taxonomy (NCBI): domain Eukaryota; kingdom Metazoa; phylum Chordata; class Chondrichthyes; order Chimaeriformes; family Callorhinchidae; genus Callorhinchus; species Callorhinchus milii. The sequence continues at coordinate 31,816,671 of NW_024704742.1, read as the reverse complement.
GCAGTACATCTAGAGTATGTGAAAGTGAGTGAAAGTGACAGTCAGTCAATGAATCTTCCTCACTCTCATTCATATTGGCCCCAGCTTTCCTTTAATGCTGTTTCCAACTCCCTGGGAAGTATTTACCTTTACTGTTGAAGTCTTTGCTCAAGGCTCCCTCCTGTGGACTGTGGACTGGAAATGAATCCCAGTCAGGACAGCGACACTACAGAGCAGGAAGGTGGTGAGAAGCCATACGTTTAGAACCGACCTCTGAGATGTGTTCCTAAACCTTTTTTTACCTATCAATCAGAGCCTGTTCTGACCAAATGTTCCTTCTTTCCTGCAGAACATGGGTGGGACAGTGGGTCATCATCGCTGCCTTTTCACCTCTAAGGCCTGGATTTGTAGGTGATAGGCTGAAAGTTTCCCTTTCCTGACAACTGCACTGCACCTTTTATCTTGCAGGATACTTCAGAGTACCAGCTCTGACTACCCCGATACTCCAGGAGTTGGGATACCCCTCCATTAACATTGCAGGGTGGGATCCAAAGGATTGGCAGCAACTACAAAGTAGTTCTTTCTAAGATGCAAGCTCCAACTTTCTTATTCTGGAAGAGACCTCCCTGATGAGCTTATTCCAGTCAGTATCATTTGTCTCCAAGTCAGAGGGTTGTGCACTCTTTCCTCCTTCATCCTGTCCCATTTCCCCGTTGGAACCTGAGCTCACAATCCAGGCTGACAATCTGGTGCAGTGCTCGGGGAGGGCTCCATTGTTGCAGGTATCATCTCAGATCCCCCTGCCTGTTTAAGTAGACATTATAGATCCAAGGCTTCATTCATCAAGAAAAGGCAGGCAGCTTCTCACAAATCCCTCAGATTAATTGGTTGTTGTTTGTGTTGTTGTTTTGCTTCCTGCTGCTTGCCCAGAGAGGACCACCTTACTCATTGAGGCTTTGGCTTGCAGGGTTAATAGGAGCTGAGTGAGAAGAATCCCTGCCTCCCACGGTGACTGGTCTCCACCACCACCACCAACAACAACAACAACTTGTATTTCTATAGCATCCTTCACATGGGGTAGCATCCTGGAGAACATATTGAACACCAAACACCAAGTCCCATTGACAAGTCAGGCTGACTGGTCTGTTATCAATAATGCCTTGGAATACTCCGACTCCCTTGGCTACTGAGACCACTGCAGAAAATCAACTTGATTCTGATTTCCATTGCCAGCCAGACAACTTTGGAGCCAACTCAACCCCAAGAAGACCCTGTTTACCTCGCCCCTCCTCTCCCCCACTTTTTAAAGAAAAATGTCCTGGTATCTGTCCTGAAAATGCCCTTTACAACTCTAAACCTATGATACATTCTGAAGTATTATTCTGGGTTTACTTTTTCAATTCCATTTAAAATGTTATACCCCCCTCCACATAAGGTCCCCTGGGAGTTGTCTTCTCTCAAGACTGAAGAGCCATAGCCTGTCTAGACGTTGCTTGTAGCTTATATCTCTAACACTGGGCATCGTCTCGTTATTCTATTCTGCATTGCCATTAAGACCTGGATGTTGCAGTGACCAGAACTGTAAGTAATATTTAAGGTGCGGTCTGACCAGAGCAATGAACAGCCTGAGAATGACATATGGAGATTTTAAACTCAACTGCCAGCAGTATAGCCCAACATCCTGTTTGCCTTGTTTGCTACTGCAAAATACTGCACCAGCCCTTGCCCGATTTTCAGTCCTGGCCATTAATTCCGGGTACCTTTATCTTCCATTAAAAGGCTCTGGAGTACATTTGTGAAGCATGACTTATTGCTTCTGAAACTATTCCAACTATTCTTTAGGGTCTATAAGCTCTTTAGATGAATTGATAGTGCCCCATAAATTGCTTTAGAGGATTTTTCCCAGGACCGCTGCTGACGAACTACATATAATTTCCTGACTTGTGTCTGACTTTTATTGAACAGCAGAATGACATTTGCTATCATATAGTCTTCAGGTCCACCCCTGTAATGATAGAACCCCTGAGAATACTGCCAGAGTCTCACCTATTGCTTTATTCATTTCTTTGAGGATTCCAGCTGGCAATTTAGAGCTTTGAGCTTCTTGATAACACATGCTTTACAGACCTTCACATATGTTATCAATTCTCAAACCATTTTGACTGGATGTGAAATTTGTTTTGTCTTTATTCGTGCAGCCTGATGTGAAGACTTCATTTAACACATCTGCCATTTCCTGAACCATCATTGTCTTTCTACCCAACCAGCCAAGGAATCCAACTGGATTATTTATGATGAAATCTGAAAGCAATTTCTTTCGATAATAATATAATATAATAATAATCCTTGCATTTGATATAGCGCTTTTCACGTCTTCTCAACATCTCAAAGCTCTTCACAGAATAGACTGTAAAGTGAATTGATCGTATATTTGTGGGCGAAACGCGTCAGCCAATTGCCGCACAGCAGTATCTCACAAACAGTCATGGATTGAAAATGACTAATTTATTTTTTTGTTTGTTTTGGAGGGATTATTATTAGGCGCGTGGAGTAAGGTAACTTGCCCAAGGTTTCGCCCTGCCTGGAATTGAACCCAGGTGTCTTGCTTGCAAGGCGAGTGCTTTAACCACTGAGCTACAGGACTCCGATCTGCTTTGCCAATAGCTAGAGTTTGGCTCTCTCGTCTGCATAAGGGGAGAAATTCCACCTGGGTCTAGATTTATGGAGTATTTTACAATGAACTAGTTTCAAAATCAAGGCATCATATAAGAATTTGCAAAATTTTGGATGCTTTGAGAATATAGAAAATATTTTGATGCAGAAGGAATTTATTACCCATACTTCTTCAACACTGCTTGTACACTATGAATGTATTTGTGAGACAAGTCTGGCTCCAAAGGCAACTGCGGTAGAACGCCGGTAGCCTCGACAGGTGTGCCTGTTTACTATAATATAAATAAATAATCCTTACATTTGATATAACACTTTTCACGTCTTCAAGACGTCTCAAAGCGCTTCACAGAATATACTGTAAAGTGAATGACTGCATATTTTGTGGGCGAAACGCGGCAGCCAATTGCACACAGCAGTGTCCCACAAACAGTCGTGGATTGAGATCAAATTATTATTTTTTTTCGAGGGATTATTATCAGGCGTATGGAGTAAGAAAACTTGCCCAAGGTTTTGCCCTGCTGGGAAATTAACCCTGGTCTCTCGCTTGTGAGGCAAGTGCTCTAAACACTGAGCTACAGGATTTCACAAGCATTGGGCTCTGATGCCTTGGGATGTCCTCCCGATGTGAATGGCACTATAAAAATGCAATCTGTTGTTGTTGTCAAAAGGTTGTGCAGAAGCAGAGAGTTGCAACTTTGCACATGTGCACTACTGAATTTTGCCTTAGTGTGAAGGTCAGTCGTAGCTGGTACAGTGTGGTGCTATAGTAACAGTACAGTAACAGTACAGCTTCTGGTGGAACACTTGTATAGTTAGCACTGAGCAAATAGGTGTTCCATATGATGTCCGACTATCTGTTTGTTTATGGGGATGGGGGGGAGAAACCAGCCTCAATTAGTATTGTATATCTGTTTTTCCTAATTTTGGTTCCCCAACTCCCGATATAGGGGATCCGATAGTGAAAAGTCACCAGTTGACCCAGACGCACTCGTGAACATCCAGTTATCATTACATAGCTTTATAACATGATAAGATAGCACATGCATTCCACCATTGTACCTTTTTTCTGATTTACAATTCACTAATAATAATAATTGTTACATTTTATATAGCACTTTTCACATCATCGAGGCGTCTCAAAGTGCTTCACAGGATATACTGTACCATAGTGCAGTGACTGTGAATTCTGTGAGCAAAACGTAGTCAGGGGCTCAATTGCCTGAATTCCAGGAGTGTGTCCTAGCCCAACATTACTGTTATTTCAGGAGCACAGATCCCTCAAGAGCAATTTTGGTTCATGCATGGTCTGAGCCCTATTTGTGGCAGGCCATCTCTGTATAACTGAAGGCCATGTAAAAACACCAGCTTCTCATTTGAGCCAGACTTTGAGACTGCAGAACCACAACGTAAAAACGGTCTAACACTCACATTAATAACTGACTGATTCCCATGAAATCTAGTCCATGCTTCTCTTTGATTTCCCATGTATTTCCAAATAATGCTTCTTAATGCATCTGGAGATTATTTATGACTTCATTCTGTCGCTCTGATTATTTCGAAAGATCTTGCTGACTCTTTGTTTTCATTTCTCATGCAACATTTTTGTTTGTTATTCAAACTGTATGTTTGGCAGCAAATCTGTGCCATTAAGGCTGCAATTTGCCGCTAAATATGCAGTATAAAATGAGGTCTCCAAATGTCAAACAGCACTGCCTGGAAAGAGGTGGCACCAGGAGCAATGCTCAGCTTGCTTCCCTCCTCTTCTTTCCTTTTTCCTGCTCTTGGATGAGCTGTACCTTGGACGAGCAGAGAACTTTGAACAGAGTAAATTTAACATTATTTAAAGAACCAGTACCTCGAATCTTGGTCAGAAATGGCAAATCAGGTCATCCTTCTCACTTTGATCTGATTGAAAGCGATGTGAAAAAGAAAGGGCAGAACGAACCCAGCTTCACGCTCAAGATCTCTACACTGTTAGGGCTGGAAGTTTAAACATTAAGTAGTTCTTCCACTTGATATAGCACCTTATCACAACATACTTCAAAGGATACCTTCCAAAGGGGTGTAACTGTGTGTGTTTTTGTGGGCAAACATTAATATAAAAGCAACTTAATCTAGTGTATAAAAAAACAGTATAGTTGAATAAAAGAGCAAAGAAAACAGCCCACCAGTAGTCTACACATCTTGCTGTATATTGTAGGCTACCAGTGAGCATTATAGGCATGAACTGTAATCACTGTCTATCCCCATCAAGACTGTGCAAACTGGGTTGTTGGGGAGTTGTACATTTTAAGTATTTAAGAGTATTTAAAAAATACAGAAATATTTAACCTGATAATACAACGGTGCCATGACCCGTTCTGCCTTCCCCCACCTCCGCAACATCGCCCGGCTCTGCCACTGTCTCACACTGCAGGCCACCGAAACCCTCATACACACCTTCATAACATCCAGGCTTGCCTATGCAAACTCCTTGCTTGTCGGCCTCCCCAACTCCTCCCTCCATCGGCTGTAGATCATCCAGAATTCTGCAACCCATGTCCTCTCTCGCACCAGGCTTCATGACCCTATCGCCCCCATCCTCACCCAACTCCACTGGCTTCCCATCACACTGAGGATACGGTTCAAGATCCTGGTCCTCACCTTCAAAGCCCTCCATGGCCTTGCTCCCCCCTACCTCTCCGACCTCCTAACGTCCCCTCACCATTAGCGGGCGGGCCGTCTGCCACTCTGTCCCCACCCTTTGGAACTCCATCCCATTGCCCCTCCATCTCGCCCCCTCCCTTGCCACCTTCAAGACCCATCTCAAGACCCTCCTCTTCAACAGTGCTTTCGATTACTTTCCTTCCCCACCTGTCTTCCAGCCTCCCCAATCCCGACCCCCAGTTAGGTCTGAAACACTGACTGTCCAGCGCCTTGGGACGCCCTCCGAACGTGAAAGGTGCTATACAAATGTAATTTTGTTGTGTTGTTGTAGAATAAATTACATTCTCTTCAGTTTGAAAGTTGTTGTTGGAGATCACATGTCTTTTTTGAATACAATAATTCAAAATTGCCTTAACGTTACTCAGAGACAATTAACTATTTTCAGATGGTTTAGACGGCTTGTATTAATCCAATCAATCTTCCCTTAATATTCATGATCCTTTTCTATCTGCTGTTAGAATAATCAAGCTACTTTTCTTCCTTGTTCATCGATAGTCAAAACCAGGCAGTGAGCCCTGCTTGAAACATTCAAACAATCGCTTGAAATATATCATTTGGAATAAAGTGCAGAAATGTTATAATAATCATCATAATAATCTTTATATTTGGGATAATGCCTTTCACATCAGGGGGATATCGCAAAGCTTTTCACAAGATATACTGTAAAGCATAGTTACTGTGTATTTGTGGAGCTAATTTGTGCACAGCAGTGTCCCACAAACAACAATAAGTGAATGACCAATTTTATTTGGGGGATTGTTGGCCAGGACACCTGGAGAAATTCCCTTCTCTTTTCAAATAGTGCCATTGAATCTTTAATGTACATCTGCCCAGGCAGACAGGACCGGGTTTAATGTCTCATCTGAAGGACTGCACCTCCAGCAATGCAATACCTCCAACACCCCCAGAACTGAATTGGAGTGTCATCTTAAACTATATGAATTTAAGTCCCAACGTGTTGGTTGAATCCACAGCCTTCTGAATCAGATGCAAGAGTGCTACCATTGTGCCAGGCTAACAGACTGAAAGAGGATAATTAAAGCTCCTATTTCACATAGCCTCTTGAGGCTTCAGATATAGAATTACAGAACCAACAAAATTGTACCACACACTAAGAGAACATTCAGCCCATTATTTTGTATCAGCATTTTCTCCTCCGAGAAGCCATCCATCCTAATCTCATTACAATAAATCATGTGAAGTGCTTTGAGATGGCCTTCTGACATGAAATACACTATATCAAATATAAGGAATATCTATCTATCTATCTATCTATCTATCTATCTATCTATCTATCTATCTATCTATCTATCTATCTATCTATCTATCTATCTATCTATCTATCTATCTATCTATCTATCTATCTATCTATCTATCTATCTATCTATCTATCTATCTATCTATCTATCTATCTGTGTGTTTGTCTGTCTCTCTATGTATTCATTTGTTTATTTATTTATTTATTTGCCTTTTTGTTTGTTTACGTATTTATACTTTACATGGTGATGTTTTCTGTGTGTGTCAGAAACTTATATCTGACACCTGACCAGATAAAAGATGCTCAGGCCATCAGATAGAAGTAACAGAAAATATGGGCCATGAAACAGACCATTACCAGTTGAAGAATTTCAAAGATAGAATTCCCTCATAAAAGCTTCAGTTTAAAGTTAATAATCCCATGGCACTATTTGAAAAGAGAAGTTTATTCTGGTGTCCTGGCCAAAAATCCTCCAAATAAAATTAATTATTTGTTTCATGCCTGTTTGTGGGACATTGCTGTGCACAATTGGGCTGCCACATTTGCCTACAAATCCAGATTGCTACACTTCATAGTAAAATCCTGTGAAGTGCTTGAGACATCCCCTCAACATGATCAAATGCAAAGATTTTTTTAACCTAATAATTCAGAGCATTTCACAATGGAAGGATTGGGCAATGAATGTGGGAGAAGAAGAAGAGGAAGGTGATGATTGAAGAGGGATTTAAAGGGAGATAGAGATGGGGCAAGGGCAAAAAGACAGAGGCAAGGGGTTTGAAAGGTTAAGGATATAGTGACTGATGGCACAGCCATCAATGGCGGATATGCAGAAGACATATGACAGGACTGTGTTAGCGTAGCAATGGGGGGTGAGCTGAGGAATAGGGTATGAGCATATCAGAGAGATATTGATGTGCTAAGATGCGGAGGGATTTATATGAGGATCTTGAAGTTGATCCATTTGGAGATAAGAAGCTAGTGGAACCTGGCAAGGACTTGGGTGAGGGTAGTACAGCGTCCGGTCTGGGTGAAGATATGGGCTATGAAATATTGCATCAATTGGATTTTGTGGATTGTGTAATTGGGAATTTCCAAAGATCCAATCATTTCAATTAGAAATATTAGGATTGTAAGCCAAAAATTGACGATGCCTATTAGAGACACATGCTACGTGGAATGGAAGCCATAAGCAGAAATTAAGTTGATATTTACATTCGGATATTCGACAAACTAAATGGAAAAAACTCACTATCCCAAAACACTGCCCAAAACCTTCTGCCCCCAAAAGTACAATTACATTCTTCAAAAGCCAGATTTTTTTCTGTTATTTGAAGTTCCTCAAGTCACAGTACAAGAATTGAGTTTGCTCACATTTTGTAATAGAGTGTTGCAGGGTGCGGGGGTGGGGGGGCAGAGGGGAGAGGGTAGAAGAAAGCCGTGAATACTTAAAATGCTAATGATATTGCCATTTGATGTTGTTTTGAAAAGTGGAAGAGGCCATTTTTAATCAGCTTGGGTGACTCAAATTGCCTGTAATTAAAGATAATACATGAAACAGGAAACTGTTTCACAGTGACAACCTGCCATTAAGAAAAATTAAACTTGTTTAAAGGAATATGCAGGATGGAATGCTAGGTTACTGAGCGGTTGAAAAACACAGTAAAATCCTTTCTGCTGGATGAAACAATTCTGACGCACACCTTGTGGCAGTTGAAAAGGCAGCAATAATAATTTAATGCTAATAAATTAGTCATGGAGCAAGCAACAACAATAATACATTACATTTTTACATTGCCTTTCGCGTCGGGAGGACATCCCACCAGCAGACATCGCAAAGCAGTAGATGTCATTCCTTAGCGTAACCAATTCTCTAACCAGGCACCAAATAAACCATGCACATGACAATTTCCAATTGCGTTTCTTACGTTATTCTGGTGATTGGTTCATGTCTGCCACAGGGTCACCCCGGTCCTCTCAATCCCATAACTCATAAATTTATCCTTTTAATTTTGTCCCCAGCGGTTTTAGAGGAGGATGTTCAAAATGTTGTCTTATAAAATCACTACCGTCTCATAGAGAATCTTAAGAAACAACAACAACAACTTGCATTTGTATAGTGCCCCTCAGACAGGGTAGCGTCCCAGAGCGATTGGTGGTGAAAATATGGTAGCAATGTGATAATCATCAGCAGGGAAAATTCTTCATGGAAAATTCTCAAATTCAGTCTTAATTTAAAAGCTGGTTCTTCACAGGTCTTTTCAAGAACTTTTCTAAAATTCAGCACAATCTTAAATGTTAAAACAATGGTTAAAACCATGAGAAATTTCAAGCCTCAAATGTCTCATTGGTAGAAACCAAGGAAGAGGTTAACTATTTGTCCTCAATATATGACGCAAGTGTGGCTGGCTTACAACCTGGAAAAAACAACTTACGAAATAGAGAGCACAAACTGATCATTTTCATAAGCATGATACACAAAGGTAATTATAATGTAAACATATCATTGCATTTGAAATAGTGCCTGAATCTATTTTCGCCCACAAGGTACACACAGTCATTCTACTTTTCAGTGTCTCCTGTGAAGTGTTTTTTTTCAGACTTCTTCATGACTTGAAAGGCACTGTACCGAATGTAAAGGTTATTATTAATATTATTATTAAAACAATTAAATGTCTCAGAGTGTTTCACTGATTACTTATGTCAAGAATTGTCCATTGCTTGCAAATTTGTATAATGGCCAATTTTAGCTGGAGGATTGTTGGCCAGGAAGGGAAGAGAAATTGCATTCTCTGTTGCATTGGAGAGAATGCATTGGAGTCCTGTAGCTTAGTGGTTAAAACCCTCACAAGTGAAAGGGCCTGGGCTTGATTGCCGGGCAGAGCAAAACATTTCCTTACTCCACACGCCTCTGTTTATCTAGCAGTAAGTAGGAACCCGGTTTTTCGTCGATTGACGGCTCGCTTTTCCGGGGCTAATAATTCCTTCATTTTAAAAAAATAATAATAATTTGGTCACCTAATCCGTAACTGTTTGTGGGGCACTTCTGCGCACAATCAGCTGCCATGTTTCGTCCACAAAATACACAGTCAATTTACTTTTCACTGTATTCTGTGAAGCGCTTTGAGATGTCTTGAAGACATGATAAGGCACCATATCATCCATGACTGTCCAGTGCCTTGGGACGTCCTCACGATGTGAAAGGAGCTACACAAATGTAATTTTGTATTGTATTGTGTATCAAATGCAAGGATTATTACTATTATTATTATTTGAACAAGCAGGTGGAACCTTGCTTTGAAACTTCTGATAATACAGGACCATATAGTATCACTCCGGCACTTATGAACCTGAAATCTTCTGTCTGACTGACAAGAATGAGAACTAGAAATTCAGCCAAAACCAACACAGTTAGTTGTGATGTTGGCTAAGGATTCATCTATTTCAGATTCAGTTCCAAAATACTGTACCTATTTCTACACAGATACTCGATAGAACAAAATTTAAAGAGGTAAAATTGCACTACAATAGGATTTCCCAAAAATGCCCACATCGCTAAGGATGGTAACTTTACTGAGCATTGGAATTTTACCCCAATCCAATCCCCGAGTTTTGTGTGTTAATCATATAGTAACACTGCCTTGATATTTGTTGGTTGGCAGCACTTTGTGCCGGTCAGAAATTTGGGAGTTCAAGTCCTTATGTATCAAAGCTAGTTCAAGCGCTGTGTCAGGGCTTGATCTTGCACACTGGACTGACACTAATGCAGTACTGATGGAGGTTTGTTTGGTTGGAGATGGCATCCTGCAGATGACACACTAAGGCAAGGTCCCTTCAACTTGATTTGATCCCAATACAATATTTGGAAGCAGAGCAGAAATTCTCCCACTTTCCTAGCCACTATTCCTCAACAAAATTGAACTGTAAATAGCTTTATTGGTCATTCATCTCACTGCTGTCTATAGAAATTGTTGCTGGTGCAGATGAGCTCCCACTCTCACAGCACCTAGCAATATAACTTCATCCCGAAGTAACTTACTGTATGAAGCTACATCATTTACTACATAATACCACATATAAGCTACATAATAATAATTTGGTCACTCAATCCACAGCTGTTTGTGCGACACTGCTGTGCACAACTGGCTGCTGCATTTCATCCGCAAAATATACAGCCAATCCACTTTACAGTATATTCTGCAAAGCTTTTTTAGACGTCTCAATGACATGATAAGGCACTATATCAAATGCAAGGATTATTATAATTATAAATACCATATTTATTGGCTTATTATAGACCGTAAGTGGTATATTGCCATTACAATGTAACAAACGTCCTTCCACCCACTCCCCAGAACAAACAAAGCACCAAAAACGCAAACAGGCAACTGAACAGCTACTTATATATCAAAGCTAGGTTATGCCAAAGTCAGATATTGGCCAAGGTGGCTTGTGATATTGACTGGGGACTCAGCTTAATCAAGCCCAGGCTCCCTTCAAATTTCATCTGTTGCAGCAAGAACGTCACCTGTGTGTGACCTGGAGTTGAACTTCTATCTCCGCAGCCAAAGCCCTCTCCTTTTTCTTTCCTTCGTTGACTTTCCCAGCATGTCCGTTGACAATGGCTTCATGGCAGTAACAAGGAGAGTACATTCCATTGTTATATTTTCTTTTTTCCCTCTCCTTTGCTTAGCAGCCAAAAGATCATAGTAGCTTTCCCACTGCAAGGCTTCCCACTTAGGTTGTGTCATGTTATCACTGTAGACATCAGTGATCTCAGCTGTTAATAGAAGGATCGCATGAATCCACGGGGCATTTACGCAGCCTTCCATTGTCAGTGAGAGCCATTGCTGCTTTGCCAGTGATTTATGTAATAAATATATTGTGCTGTTTTCTCAAAGATCTTTTGTCTTTTGTTTCATATTAGTAATTAGGTGAGCTAAGCACTGAGGTATGACACAAAAGCTACACTTAACTGTACTTTCCAAACCCCCCACCCCTCCCCCCTCTCCATAAGAGATAAATGTGATATTTCTCCCTTAGGCCACATTACCAAATTGTGAAATACTCTGCTGCTTTTGTAACAGGCAAATCTGTGTGCCTTTTGTCACTTGCTAAAGGCTCCCTCATTGTTTAAGCTCTACTTTAAAGGCAGAAGGATACAAATCAAAGGAGCTCATCGTCATTTACCGCAGCTAATGCTAAAAGCAGGAGAGGGGAACTGATGTACAAAATGCCTCCTGTACCCAAGATGTTATGTACATTATGGATGAGATCACCTTTTTTTATGAAAATAAAAGAAAATTGGTGGAGGGATATAGTTATCAATTACCGTGTACCTGCCTGCCAGCTTCTCGATGTTTATTCTTCTTAGAGATGCTGGACGGGGACAGAACTGAATACAGTGGCTCCATGTTATCTTCAACAAAGTGTAACGGTATGGCTTAATCCAACCCCACAGAGAGCTGAGCCCTCATCTCCAACCATCGCAGATGTTTAAAATCTTCACAGTCTTAGCCTTAAGTTTTCATTTGGAAGCATTTCCACCTTTCCACATTTCCACCCACAAAAATGCGCAGTCAATTCACTTAACAGTATATCCTGTTAAGAGCTTTGAGTTGTCTCAACGATGTGATAAAGCGCCGTATCAAATGCAAGGATTATTATTATTATGTCCACATCGCCTGAAAAGAACTGCTGGAAACCTATTTCTACATTGAAGCTTTTTCCAAAAATTCTACACAATCTTAAATTTTAAATCTTAAGGCTAAGAGCAGGAGGGATTTTGAGACATCTCCACGATGTGATAAGGCGCTGTATCAAATTCAAGGATTATTATTGCATTATCACCTAAACACTCAGCCAGTGATTGTATTGAGTGGTGCCTACATGTCGGCTAGGCTTTGAATAGCAGCCAGCTCATTTGGGCCAGCTTGAGGAGATAATGCTTGTATTTATATTGAATTGGCTAGGAATCTTTTTATCCTGCCAAAGTGAGCAATCTGATTTATTGTCTCCTCTCGGCAGCAGATGTGTCAACACGGCTGAGGTTTCAAAGGTGGAATAGACGTAATCTATTTTTAAGGAAATATATAAACAGCACTCTGTCAATTAACAAAAAAGAATGATTGTGGATCTTTTTGCTCCAGTGACCGTCATTGCGTGTGGATGGAGAATGGAACCTTGAACTCCTTAGGAAAGACAAGCGAGGCCAAAGGGAACCTGTTGCAAGGATAGACTGGGATGCTATGCTTAGAAAGACAACAACAACAACAACTTGCATTTCTATAGTGTCCCTCACCCAGGGTAGCATCTCAGAGCACATGACAATGGTGTAGCACAACACCAATATGGGGGGAGTGGGGAGGTAGCCATAGGCATGGTTGAGGATGAAGGTCTTCAGGCGCGACTTGAAGATGGGGAAGAAGGGGTTCAAGGGGAAGGGATAGAGGAAGAGTGTTCCAGAATTTCGAGGTGTAGTGAGTGAAAGCAAGTCCACCGATGTTTTTCAGATTTAAGACCTGAGTTTTCACTGTACCCCTCGACCTTCTAGCATCCAAGTAAGAAAGAACTTTTTATAGCCCTAATACTGAAACATCTCAAAATGTTTTAGAGTAACTATTGTCAAATGCAGTGACTGTGTTTTTTGTAGGCAAAAGTAGCAGCCAGTTTGCGCTCAGCAAGGTCCCACAAACAACCATATGTTTAACAATCAATTAATCTAGAGAACTATTAGCCAGATCACCAGAGAAATTTCCTTCGCTTTTCGAATAGTGCCATGGGATCTTTAACTTCCATCTGAAGAGGCAAACAGGACCTCGGTTTAATGTCTCTTCTGAAGGATAGCACCTCCGACAATGTAAGACAACTAATATTAATAGACCGGAAACTTTGGAATATAAACCCAATACAGGCAGTGACAGACACCCCTTAAAGTGCCTAGGACACTCCTTTGATACTTGTTCTATATTGCAGCCATAGAAGTAAATCTGGTAACAGACCCTATCATTCTATATCCTCAGTGTCTGCTGTTTGGATTAATATGGAAAGATTCGGGTACTAGATTCATTTAAGGCTGTCCCATCTACTTTCTACTTCATTGTGATGTTGGTGTCAACCTTGCTGCTGCCAGAATCATTCTATATCGGTGTGAATCTTTGTAAAAATAATAATCCTTGCATTTGATATAGCGCCTTATCACGTCATCGAAACGTCTCAAAGTGCTTCACAGAATATACTGTAAAGTGATTTGACTGTATATCTTGTGGGTGAAACACGGTAGCCAATTGCGCACAGCAATTAGTAATGTATATTAGTATATAAAATTATAACCTACAAGTTTCATACCTAAACCATCACCTTGATTGTCCTAACACAGTTGTGGAAATTTGGAAGATTTGTTTGAATCAAAATGAGGAAATCCTCTTTACCCACGTGATCGTTCTGAGAGAATCCCTGATTCGTAACTATAATACAGCATTTCAGCTTGGTGGAGCAGGACACCGACTGATAATGATGGTTTCTTCCAGTTGTTTTTTTTAGAAACTACCTACCTTGATGTGAGTGGAAGCAACAGAGGTGTGGGGGAGGAAATTGCATATGGCAGTGGAGCAGAGGCTGTGGGAAACAATGCAGTGGAGCTGTGCTGACAGCTGAGAGGACACAGCAGTACAAAAGCCGAGAGGCCATTGTGTCTGCTCGAAAACAATTTGAATTTATATAGTGCCCTTCACGTAGGAAAACTGCGCAGAGCACTATCTTACTTTGGGCTACTGTGTGTGAATTCTTCCATTTTTTACCCACCTTAGTGACTACCTACCTTGCCCTCTATTCCCTATCAAGGCTTTCCTATATATTGTGCCCCAGTATAGTGCAGGTCCGCTTATAGTCAGGACGCACTGTGGACCAGAGGGTATGTATACCTGTCGTGTGCTACATTTCAGGTGGCAGGCTTCCTGTGCATACCACACGGATGCAGAGGGCTTCCTGGTGCATCAGCAACCATTGGGAACTCCCATGATGGCGATTGCTGGCTTTCTGTTTTCCGTCTTTCCACAGGAACTGACATCAGCAGCGACCTGACAACCTGGAAACACTGACAGCAGCCATTGTTTTTAGAGCTTCATTATAATATTGGGTCTGCCTTTATGGATTCAAACAGCCATATTATAGCAGGGTCCATAGAACCACAGAAACTTACAGCACAGAAGAAGGTCAATCTGCCCATCGTGTTACCCTGTAGTCAATATAAGGAGCGAGTTATCAAGCTTCGCTGTTTTTCTTAGAGTTCTCCAACAGCTTACTGAATATCCTAACATCAGTGTCGAGCCACACGGCAGAATGTGCTTCTCATTTCTGGATGACGAATTGTGTGTACAAATCTCTTAATGCAGGCTTCAGTGAGCTTAGCAAGCGGAATGGTGATTTTGAAGGAATATCTCAACATATACACGAGAACAGATGTCCAAGAGTAAGCTACGAAGGCCGTGATAAACAGGGAGTCAGAGTCAGACCATCAATTGAGAACAAAGCTCAAATGGTTATTAATGTCATCTGAATCTCAGGATTATGTTGCAGTCTTGTAATGGATTCTTAACCATGTGTTTTACATTACTTCAAATATATTCTGTATCTCACTTTGGTCTACTGTGTGTGTGAATTCCTCCATTTTTTACCCACCCTTTCCTGCCTCCCCTACCCTTCTATTCCCTATCGAGGCTATTCCTATTTGCTGTTTGATGGCCAAGTGGGTAAAAACACCGGTGTGTGACAGTAAACCATACAGAATGAGAAAGTGCAGGTTCAAGGCTCTGTCCTGAATTAGCTGATCTCAGTTGGTGCAGCAGTTCAAAGCTACAACTGGTTGCAGCTGGGTAAGGGAGAGGAAATTCAACCTGTTACAATATAGTATTTGGAAACCTCTGCTGGAAAATGTGCATGAGTGGATTTTGGGCTTATGCCCTCCACTAACAAGTAGGCTGTTACTCAGTCATGGCTCACATGTGAAAAATGGTTTCTTGATACTCAACAGTTGAGTGTCAAGAATCTACCAAATCTGGAAGAGGTAATTTTAGTTGTTACAAAATTAGTGAATATGTAATAGTGCTTAATTATAAACTTATACACCCGGGGAATTATGCAATTTTGCACCCACGTAATTTCATGCATAATACGTTGTATTGCATTATATGACCGAAGTGCCTCATATCACTCAGAAATAAATAAATAAATAAATAAGAACAACACTTTGCATTTATATAGTCTCCTTCATGTGAAGCAGCATCTATCTCAGAGTGCTTAACAGTGGCAGAGCTCGATGCTGAGTTGGGGGGGAGGGACAGATGAGTAAATAAATACAAAAATGTGCAATGTAAATATAAATAAATGTGCTATATAAATACAAAATTCATGGAAACTAGCCTCCATATCTTTCTAAAGAAGCTACAATAATATTTTCCTGTAATTTTGCATAATTTTCATTTTTTAGCTGCGTAACTTTTACTTTTTCTGTGCATAATTCCTTGGATTGTAATTGGAACAATTGATCTCCAGCACAACTATATTAAATAAATAATCCATACATTTAATACAATTGAAACATCTCAAAGAGCTCTGTAAAGTGCAGTGATGAATTTGTAGGTGAACACAGCAGCAATTTGCGTACAGGAATGTCCCGCAAATGGATCATACGCATGATCATTGAAAATCCTTACTAGTCCCTGCTGCAGAGTCCAATCGTGCTTTATTTGTATGCCTGATTGTTTCCACTCTTCTCACCCGAGGGGATGACATCCAGATGTAAACAGTGTGTTTTTGCCAAGCATCCATTCTAAGAAAGCTTTAGCTTCAGACATAACGTATCAAATAGGCCTCAGAATTATTTATGGCCTGTACAAATATTAGTTTGCCTTTCATCGGGACAATTGTTTTCGGTGAGAATGAGAGATGAGAGAAGAGATTCACAGATGAGAGAAGACAGATTGCAGTGACCAGAACTGTACATAGTAATCCATCTTGAACATGACTTCTGGTAACTTCATTGAATGCTAAGTGAAGGAGAGACACTGAGGAACATCCACTCTCAGAATCTTTGATAATCCTCATCTTTTAAAATGCTTAACTTTAGTAGCCAGGGACAATATGTGGAACCTGGGATTCATAGAATCATAGAATTATGCAGCACAGAAGGAGAACATTCAGCCCATCACGTTTCTGCGGCTCGTTTAAAAGAGCTATCCAATTCAATCCCACTCCCCCGCGCTCTCTCCATAGCACTGCAAACTTGTCTTCCCAAAATAATTATCTACTTTTCTCTTAAAAGTTGTTATCGAATCGGTTTCCACCACCTTTTCAGGCAATGCATTGCAGATCCGAAAAACTCGCTGTGTGAAAACATTTCTTCTCACCTCCCCTCGGTTTCTTTTAACAACTATTTTAAATCGGTGCCCTCGGGTTACCGACCCACCCGCCAGTGGAGATAGTTTCTCCTTGTCCACCTTATCGAATCCCCTCATAATTTTGAAAACTTCTATTAAGTCTCCTCGTAACTTTTTCTGCTCCAAGGAGAATAATCCTAGTTTCTGATGACTGAAGTCCCTCATTCCTGGTACCATCCTGGTAAATCTGCTTTGCACCCTCTCCAATGCCTTGACATCGTTCCTAAAGTGTGGGAACCCAGAACTGAACACAGTACTCTAGCTGAGGCCTAACCAGTGTTTTATAAAGGTTCATCATAACTTCTTGACTTTTGTATTCTATGCCCCTATTTATAAAGCCTAGTATCCTGTATGCTTTTTTAACAGCTTTATCTACCTGTTCTGCCACCTTCAAAGATTTACTTGTATGAACCCCCAGGTCTTTCTGTTCCTTCACCCCCTTTAAGATTCTACCATCTACCTTATATTGCCTCTCCTCAGTCTTCCTTGTGAAATGTATCACTTTGCATTTCTCCAAGTTAAACTTCATCTGCCACGTGTCTGCCCATTTTACCAGTCTGTCTATGTCCGTTTGCAGTCTGCTGCTATCATCCTCACCGTTTACTTCTTTTCCTAGCTTAGTATCATCTAACTGTACTCCCCAAAGCCAAGTCCATGTCATTTATATAGATTAAAAACAGCAGTGGTCCCAATACCAACCCCTGGGTGAACACCATTGCACATTTCCTTCCAGTCAGCAAAACAACCGATCACCACCACTTTCTGTTTTCTGTCTCCTAGCCAGTTCGGTATCCATGCTGCCACTGTCTCTTTAATACCGTTGTCTTCTATTTTGCTTACAAGTATCTTATTTGGCACTTTATCAAACACTTTTGGAAATCCATATAAACTACTTGCACTACCTTCATCCACCCTCTCCGTTACTTCATCAAAAAACTCTATCAGGTTTGTTAGACATGATTTGCTTTTAACAACTCCGTGTTGGCTGCCCTTTATTAACCCATATTTTTCTAAGTGAAAATTTATTTTGTCCCGGATTATACTCTCTAGAAGTTTCCCCATTCCTGACATTAGGCTGATTGGCCTGTAGTTCCCGGGTTTATCCTTCTGCTCCTTTTTGTACATTTGCAACCCTCCAGTCTTCTGGCACCACCCCGGTGTCCAAGGATGATTGAAAGATTGTGGCCAGAGCCTCTATTATTTCCATCCTTACTTCTCTCAATAACCTAGGATGCATCCCGCTTGGACCGGGTGACTTATCTACCTTGCGGACCAACAACCTTTTTAGTACCTCCTCTCAGTTAATTCTTATCCAATTTCTCTACCCTCTCCTCCAATACTGTGGCATTAGCTGCATCCTCTTCTTTTGTGAAGACTAAGATGCAAAGTACTCATTCAATATGGCAGCCATGCCCTCTGCCTCCACAAGAAGATTTCCTCTTTGATCCCTAAATTGACCCACCCTACCTTTGACTAACCTTTTATTCCTTATATGCTAATAAAACACCTTAGGGTTCTCTTTTATGTTATCCGTTAATCTTTTCTCATACAGTCTCTTTGCCCCTCTTATTTCTTTAATTCCTATTAATTCCCTAGTTAATAACCTTCCTTCCTAAGTTTATGTTCTTCAGTATACATGAGGAAGAAATGAAATGAATACAAAAGGGAGAAAGGAACAGAGAGGTATAAGAAAGGATAACATGAGGGGGTTGGGGAGGCCTGTGTGGAGTATAAACACCAGCGCTGACTGGTTGGGACAAATGGCTTTTTGCGGTGCCAAATCATTCTATTTATTTGCCCACAAAATGAACTGTCACTCCACTTTACAGTATGTAAAGGATGTCTCAATGACATGATTAGATGCTATGTCAAATGCAAAAATATGAAGATTATTATGTAATTCTACATAAATTATCTAATCAACATCACGGAATTTGACTTCAAGAGATGGCAACATCTCCTAACACTTAGAGAAGAATTTATTCCCTTCAATTACGTTTTATAACTTGCATATATCTAGACTGATATATTGTATACAGCAAAGGCGCCATACCAAACAGCAGATTTAACAAGGCTCTGTTTGTTTGTTTAATCCCTTTAACTGCTCAATTCCATTAAAAAAGTTGATAACCGTTCTGAAGCTGAAAACAATTCATCATATAGGGCATTCAACGACTGCTTCAAAGGTTGAAGAAAAAAAAGGTGGAAAATACACTTTAACATTTATGAATCAAAAAAAATATAGCATTGCAGCTGAAAATAGCACAGAATAGTACCGGTACATCAAAGGAGAATATTACCTTGAAATTTGTTGAGAAATTAGAGCACAGTGAACACATAACAAGAGCAGCTGAGATCTAATAATGAGGAGGTAGCAACATACAGCTCAGCTGCCATTTCTCAAATACAAATAGAAATTGCACACACTATAATTCACATCAGTTTGGCTTAGTTGATAGCACTCTCATCTCTGAGTTAGAAGACTGTGGGTTCAAGCCCCACAACGGGAGATGGAACCCATCTAGTCCATGCTGACACTCCAGTGCAGGGCTGAAGGTGTGCTGCATTATCAGAGATGCCGTCCTCTGGATGATATGTTTACAAGAAGTCCCGTCTGCCTGTTCAGCTGGATGTCAAAAATCTCAAGCGACTATTTGAAAGGTGAAGAGAGGTTCTCCCGGTCTCCTAGCCAACAATCCCCCCAATAAGTCATTCACTTCACACAGTATGTGGGACATTTGCTGTGCGCAAATTGACTATTTGCTCCCAAATGCAATTCCTACACTTTACATTGAATCCTGTGAAGTGTTTTAAGATATCCTCCTGACGTGATAAGGTTCTATACCAAATCTAAGGATTATTCATTATTAAATCATGTTTTTAAATATGAGTCAGATATTTGATGAGTTCATTACAATGTATGATTCATACCCTTATTACAAGGTTCATGACAAGATCCACTGACAAAGATATTCCAACTTCAAAGAGTCCATATGTTTCTGATGAACCAAGTTGGTAACAGTATAAGAAAGAATGGAATGGGACGGGTCATTTGGCCCATCAAGTCTCCTCCTTCCACGGATTAGGCAAAACTTACTTAAATTTCATTCGATCTCGTGGAGAGAACTCTGCACAGAATCCTTGAACCCCAAAGGCAATCAATTGAAGCCCCCACCCCACCCGAATATTCTTCAATGCCTATATCTCCACCTTTGAAACCTGTCCTGCACATGTCCACCATTCTGTGTGGGGAAAAAACTTCTAAGCTTCACTCCTGCTTGAGGCAGTATGAATTTGAAACCTATGCCCTCTTGTTCGGCTCTCACGGTCTAAGTTAAATAGCCTGCTTACATCTACTTTATCTATGCTTCTCATGACTTTAAAGGCTTGGATCGTGTCCCAAAACTGAAGCAGGCTAGACAAGGTGTCCATTGCCTCTAGTTACAATACGTGATGGCAATTAAACCAAATGTTTAAATCGTACAATAGAACTATAGATGTTACAAAAGTTATTAAGGATTCAAGTTTATTTTTCTCTCAGCTCTCACAATTAACCATTTAATTGTGTCAGACAATCAGGAATCACCAGCTCCCGGCACTTAGCTAAAGTTGATATGAAAGGAGGAAATTTACTTCTCTCAGTAGAAGCCTTTCTCAAGCCTTGAAAGGAAAGAGGTCTCAGTTTTCTTGTTTCAGTGAAGCTCGAAGAGTAGGTGTTAGGACCTGTTGTTTATTGCTGGTGTTATTTCTATATTGCTGAAACACTCACAAATTATTGTTTACGATTGTAACAATATTATTGTACAGTAGCTTCCAATAGGACAAAGGGTTCCTTTTCAGCCCATTAAGCCATTGAAAACTGATATTACTTTACCTTGTAAATTGCAGGTGTTAAACCTCCTAAATGATGCTGGCTGTACATTCCGGATGTTTAATATTTGACTGTTAGCAATATAAAGCAAGAATGGCAGATAGTATTACTATTTTCCAACACAGATTGGCTCTACCAAGCACGGATGTGGTTCTTGATCCTTTATAGAATAAATCCATATGCCAAATGAAAACATTAAACAACTGTAACCGTGTACAGTAAACGAAGCAGGTACATAGTCGAACAGTCCATTTACTGTTCCCCAGCTCTGCTTACTCCCAGCTACACACTACTCATGTTACAGAAAGCTGCTTTTCCTACTTTCTTGTCAGCTCCAATTGAAGAAAGTTATGACTTCAAAGTGACCCAATTGAAAATTTTGACAATAATAAAGGGGTTTTGACAAAGTTGGTGAATGTAAATTGTTTTCTATGGCAGAGAGTTCATATACCAGGAGACAGGTTGAAAAATAGGATGTTAGGGGTAAGAAAATTAGTAGCTTGCCACACAATGGATAATAAAAGGTGGGAAGACAATTTAAATAGACAGCATAAATGGGTTCAAGTCTTAGCTAGACATATTTGCGAAGATGGGTTTGAGGGATAGGCTAAGTGGGCCTAAAAACATTTTCTTCATGAAAGTTCATATATTTTATTCTTTTTTGAACAGCAGAGCAAAAGGTTAATTCTCATGAGCAGGTCAGGCAGCATCTATGGAGAGAGAGGAAAGTGAGATAATGTTTCAGGTTGATGACCTTTCATCAGAACGTTAACTCACTCTCCTCTCTCTGCCTGCCTGACCTGCTGAGTGCTCCCAGCAACTTCTATTTTTATTTCAGATTTCCAGGATCTGCAGTATTTTGCCTTTAGACTAACTCTAATACCTGAGGTAGCATTTGTATTCACTATGCAAACTCCCTTCTACTGTTTAGGCACTGCAAGATACAATAAGTGGACTGATACCAGAGTTTATAAAACACAACATTACATCCAAGATCTATCTATCACTCATGCGTTTGGATTTTGTGATCATCAGAAATCAAAAACAGTACAATAACAGAGGAGAATTTCAATCAGCTCCACAAGCTTATGATGTGGAGTCCTGTAACATAGTGGTGAGAGCACTCGCCTCGCAAGCAAGAGGACCCAGGTTAAATTCCCGGGCAGGGCGAAACCTTAGGCAAATTTCCTTTCTTTGCATGCCTCTGTTTACCTAGCAGTAAGTAGAAACCTGGTTGTTTATCGATTTGTGGATTACTTTTCCCAGGGTAATAATCTGTTCTAAAAAAAATAATTTGATCCCACAATCCATGACTGTTTGTGGGACTCTGCTGGAATTGGCTACCAAGTTTCGCCCACACAAATACAAAGTCAATGTATTTTACAGTATATTGTATGAAATGCTTTGAGATTTCTCAATGATGTGATAAGGCCCTATGTCAAATGCAAGGATTATTATAATAATCTTACTATAAAGGGCGTTTGCGCATGGAACAAGTTGATCAGAAACATACACAAGTGAAGATGTGGGCTGGTGTGGAGGTAAGAGGAGAGTGATGAAGCAGCCTTGGCTCAGGCACAAGGTTTTGATGTTGAAATGTGCTCCATTGCCTTTCAATTTTTTGTGGCTGGGGATTAATGAATGCAGCGTTGACTGAAATTCGGTCCAATCTTGTCAAGTTTTGGTTGCCGCCAGTGAAGAGAAATGATGACCTAAGTCTTGACAAAATAAATAAAAGACAGTTTGAGTGAGTCTTACTCCTATAAGCTTGGGGGTTACCTAACGAAAGAGAAAAGTCTTCTTCACAAAAGAAAATTAAAAAGGCTCAAGTGACACATAGTGTGGCCAAATACTCATTTGTGGAGTCCTGTAGCTCAGTGGTTAGAGCACTCGCTTTGCAAGCGAGAGATCTGAGTTCAATTCCAGGCAGGGCGAAACCTTGGGCAAGTTTCCTTACTCCACACGCCTAATAATAATCCCTCCAAAACCCCAAACAATAATAAAAATTGGTCATTTTCAATCTACGACTGTTTGTGGGACATTGCTGTGCGCAATTGGCTGCCGCGTTTCGCCCACAAATATACAGTCAATTCACTTTACAGTGTGTTCTGTGAAGCGCTTTGGGACGTCCTCCCGACGTGAAAAGCGCTATATCAAATGCAAGGATTATTATTATTATTATTAAACAATAATAATCCTAATAATCCTTATAATAATAATCCTTGCATTTGATATAGCGCTTTTCACGTCAGGAGGACGTCCCAAAGCGCTTCACAGAACACACTGTAAAGTGAATTGACTGTATATTTGTGGGCGAACGCGGCAGCCAATTGCGCACAGCAATGTCCCACAAACAGTCGTAGATTGAAAATGACCAATTTAATTATTGTTTTTGGTTTTTTGGAGGGATTATTATTAGGCGTGTGGAGTAAGGAAACTTGCCCAAGGTTTCGCAATAGAGGGGAAACCTTTGATTAGTCAATTGTGTATTGACCTTTAACCACTGAGCTGAAGATGACAATGTTGGCAGCACAGTAATCTCAGCACAGTAATCTTTAGGCAGCTTGTGTGCGAGAAAAACTGTGCTGCAGGTTTCTGGATCAGCTGAAGCTTCTGGACAGTAGAACTGTGGAGGCTGGAAAGGGGAGCAATGGAAAAATCTATGCCTGAAGTGATGAAAGCATGGCTGAGGGCTTCAGCGGCAGCATGCAGTGCTCCAGATGTGAGGTCCCCAGTGAATGGGACGTGTTCTTGATATCATGACATTCGACCATAACATAAGTCCATGTGATCAAATCATAGCTTGCGAGAGGTCAACCATTGTTCACTTGAAACACAGATGAGTTTGTCTCATGTGCTTCAACTGCAATGAAATGTTTCTTACCGAGACTGGCTGTATCAGCAGTAATTTCTTTCACTGATTATTTTTACAGTCATTGTAGATATGGTCACACATTAAGAGAGGTGGCAAGCATGGACTCCTGTATGCGATTGAATAACAGCCAAATCAGAGCAAAACATATGAAGTTCCCAACAAACCATGTAAAATAATGGATTCTCTGGAGTGGTTTCAATCCGTCGAAGCTTTGATTTTACACTTTATAACCCCCTTGTTCATTTTATTACCTTTTAATCACTTTCAGATGTCCCTTCAAGACACAGCTGGATTTCCTATATCTGGTTAGGAATGGGATTTGACATTTTCAATAATCGCTGAGGCTTAGGAAATGTGATCTGTGGGAAGGAACTGGGAAAAGGTGAGTGGTGGAGATATGGGAATAGCCGAACACTGTACAATGTAGAATAGTGAAGGTTTATTCCACAGTTGAGGAAAGCATTTATAACGTGGTATCACAATGCTTGCTGCTGTGTGTAAATTCCACACACAAATAATTGTAAAAGAGATTAAGAATGAGATTGAGGTCTCAACAGTGGAAAATAATGGCATGCCTTGAATTTCACTAACTTGCTTCACATAAACATGGCACTGGGATAGACTGATTGCAGACTTTTATGTGGAGAGGAGCTGGACAGGTTGGCAAGTAGGGGGCATTGGAATAGTAATAATCCTTTCATTTGATATAGTGCCTCATCACATCTTCGAGACGTCTCAAAGCACTTCACAGGACACACTGTAAAGTGTAATGACTGCATTTTGTGAGCGAAACGCAGCAGCAAAGTACGCACAGCAGTGTCGCACAGACAGTCATGGATTGAGGTGATAGGATAGTGCAGAAAGAATAATATGCATATATATTGAGTTATTCTAGGTGTTAGAGGAAAAGAAGTCTTCAACAGAAAAGCAGCTCTGCAGGATGTTGCGTCCAGGTTAAGTTTATCTATAAAAAAGCACATTTGTCAAACCATTCAGCAAACCAGAATAAAGTATAATATTGTATTACATAAAGAATTACTCAATGTAAACTATCAACAAAGTATAATTCTTATTATATGATCATTGGTGCAACGTCATTCAGAATGAAATGTACACAATGACACTATTGCTTTCTGTAGTAACTACAGCAGTATGTCTTTGCCATTCAACCATCGTCCGGATTGAAAAATGTTATTATGATAATAATAATCCTTGCATTTGATATAGCATTTCACCCACAAAATATACAGTCACTTTACTTTACATTATATTCTGTGAAGCGCTTTGAGACATCTCAAAGACGTGATAAGGCACTATATCAAAAGTAAGGATTATTATTATTTATCGCATCGTTGAGATGTCTCAAAGCTCTTCACAGAATATACTGTAAAGCGAATTGATTGCATATTTGGTGGGCGAAATGCGGCAGCCAATTGCAGACAGGAGTGTCCCACAAACAGTTGTGGATTGAGTGACTAAGTTATTATATATTTTTTTGCAGGGATTATTATCCCCGGAAAATGATCTGCCAATAGACTAACAACCGGGTTCCTATTTACTGCTGGGTAAACAATGGCAAGTGGAGTAAGGAAACTTGCTTAAAGTTTTGCCCCACCCGGGAATCAAACCCAGGTCCTCTCGCTTGTGAGGTGAGTGCTCTAACCACTGCACTAGAGGACTCCATCCTCCATTTTTCCACCTCACTCCTCAGACAGGTACTAGATAGCAACAAAGGCTGTTTGTTATGCTGACCACTGGTACAGGTTGCAATGTGAATTCCTTCCTCAACATGAAGGATTAGAAGACACAGTGGCATTGCAAACATTGGTGCTTTAGAGGCTTGATCACCAGGTAACAAAACAGCCTTTATACTAAATAATCCCAGGCGTCGAATATCTTCAAGTCAGTTAACATGACGTGAAATGCTGTCACTCAATTAGTTGTGGATGTTTTTGTGAGGGAACCCTACATATCTTGCTGTGTGTCAGCCTGGCTCAGTTGTTAACACTTTCACCTTTGATTCAGAGATTGTGGGTTCAGTTCCCACTTTGGGACTTGGAACTCATATAGTCTAAGCAGACACTCCAGTGCAATGCTGGGAGTGTGCTTCAGGTGAGACATTAACCTGACGTTCCCATCTGCCTGTTCAGGTGGATGATAAAAATTCCATAGCACTATTCAAAAAGAGAAAGAAATGTTTTCCAGTGTTCTGGTTGACAATCCCCTGAATAAAATTGGTCATCCATTTCCTGGCTATATATGGGACATTGCTACATGCAAATTAGCTGCCACAGTTGTCACAAAACACAGTGATGGCATTTCAGACATCTTGACGATGTGATAAGGTGCTAAATGGAATGCAAGAATTATTATTATGATCATTACCTACATTTATAATAATCATAAAGCATTTGGAATTAAAAGCTTATCCATTACTTGGAAAAGCAGCGAGTGTGACTGGTGATTTCCATTTTTATTTTGTGGAGGTTGAAGACAATGCTTGTCGTAAGAAAAAGATCAGAAGGAGAGAAGATGGGTGCAACTGAAATTCGTGGTAACCAACAGAAGGCCAATTGAGGGGTCATAGATAAAGAGAAGTCAGATTATTGTAAATTGATGACAAAGACGCTATAAAATTGCACGCTCTTTCTTTCCCTAACACTTTCGTTACTGCATCTCTTTATAATACTGTACTTGCCAATTATACCGTTTCACTTGCTTCTTTGACCGTCTTTAAATAAAGACCGTGAGTAGTGTAGACCCCAACGAGTCTTCCTGACACCCCTAAACATCCCATCGCATTGATCAAATGGACACATTATCCTATGATTTTTTAAAAAATTTATGAATGGATCCTAAAATAAAACTCAAAAGGCACAAAATAAATAAATGTGGAATATTATTGGGACTGAAAGAAATTTGATTAAATATATTCTGAGTCAAGGCTACATGAGGGAGCAATAAAATCCTAACTGTATGTTGGATGTGCGTAGCTTCCAGTCAGTTATTACAAAATACTCTTTGTGAATTCTGTTTTGAGTTATAGGAGCAGTAGATGTTGAGGTTCACTCAACCATGTGTTATGAATTTTCGTTATTCAGCTGAAATGGATTGTGGCAAAGCATTGATGGTTATGAACAGGATCGGCATTAAGACCGTGTAATGCTGACTGTAGATTACTCTTTTCCTAAAGTAACTTGTTACATTAATTTGTCTGCCACTTTTAAAAATGTGTCTCATCACTTTGTGGCAAGGATGATGCACCCTACAGCACCCTACAGAGTCACAGCGCTCCCCCAGAGCAGTGGGATGTGTGAAGCTGAATGAACCATCAGTTGTCTCACTCCCCTTTAAGAAACCTCTGAGTTAGATCAATCGCCATGTTGGGACTTGGACAGCACATAGTCTATGCTGACACTCTAATGCAGTGCTGGGGGCACGCTGCAATGTTAGAGATGCTTCTACTCAGACAGAAACCTAGCAATGGTCAGAACAAGTACCCTGGCTACCTGCCTGCACCGGAATAGGCAGTGAACAGCACAAATAAGGAATAAAACATTTTTCAAAAACTTTACTAGAGTAACCTTGTGTAAAGATAGTGAGCTAAATTGTCACATGGCAATATGATGGAAAGCAATAGTTAAAGAAAAAGAAAAAAGTTGCTCTATAAACAGTGCAGATGGATGATGTCAATGAAGAACTGTTTGCCCCGAGTTGAATGGGTTCCTGCATGAAGCGATGTTGGATGTTACTATTTTTCCTGTCACTGCTCTCCTCAAGCCTCCCTGACCAGTCGAGCTGGCCGCCATAGATGCTTCGAAGGGTAAGAGGCACCACCATCATCTTTCTTAAGCAAGAAAACAACGCAGTCTTACTGATACTTGAAGGAACAAAATCTGTGGAGAATAATCCAAAGTAATTTGAAAAAAGGTAAAATAAAGGCTTTTGACGTACAGTACTTTTAAAATGAATGTAAGAAAGATTGATGATGATTATCACTGTTGCTTTCATTGAAGTGGTCACCCTTATTGATTGAATTATTGGAAAATAGCCTTCGAACGACTGCGGTGTAATTAAGCGGATGTTATGTGAAAAAAATTGTAAAGAAAAACTCAAATATATCTTAACGGACCAGCAAAAGAAGCCCTTTTTCCATGTGGTGTTGGTTAACATGATTTAAACTGGAAAAAATAATTTCCAATTCTTTCTGCTCTCATTTTATTCGGAAGCCAGTTTCATTAAGGATTCCGCCTATTGAAATGGGTGGTCTTGAGTGTACATGGTTTGAAGTTCATTTTCTTTGCTTGTGTGCAATATTTTAGGAATGCAAAAAAAAAAGAATGTTTCCAAAGAAATTATTTACTTCAAAAGAGCTTGCCACTGATTCATTTCGGACATATAGCACCGCAAAACAATAATTTAGAAAGCAGATCATGTTGAGTTGCTACTTAATTGCTTAAATCAGGCAAAAGTTATTTTTGAAAGTCTTGTTTCAAAATAAGAAATAAGCATGGAAGAAAAGGTTTAAAGGTTAGGTTTTGTATGAAAAAAAAGTTGTGAAATGGTTCAATAGGATACCTTATGAAAGGAAAAGCAAAATACACATACAATTCACTTGATAGTATATCCTGTGAAGCGCTTTGAGACAACTTGATAAGGGAATGTATCAAATGCAAGGATTATTATTAAACTTAAAATCTAAAAGGAGTCCTGTAGCTCAGTGATTAGAGCACTTGCCCCGCAAGCCAGAAGCCCAGAGCTCAATTCCTGGCAGAACGAAATGTTGAGCAAGTTTCCTTACTCCACACACCTTTGTTCACCTAGCAGTCAGTAGGAACCGGGTTGTTAGTCAATTGGCGGATTGCTTTACCGGGGGTAATAATTCCTACAAAATTATTGGGACACTGCTGTACGCAATTGGCTGTCATGTTTTGCCCACAAAATATAACAGTCAATTCACTTTACAGTATATTCTGTGAAGTGCTTTGAGACATCTAGAAAATGTGATAAGGCACTGTATCAAATACAAGGATTATTGTCATTATTATTGTCACATCGTTGAAACATCTCAAAGCGCTTCACAGAATATATTGTAAAATGGATTGACTGTGTATTTTGTGATCGAAACTCGGCAGACAATTGCACACAGCAGTGTCCCACAAACAGTGGTGGACAGAGTGACTAAATTATTTTTATTTTTGGTAAACCAAAGTCTATCGCAGAGGGTGGTCTTAGCTGAACGAACAGCAGGAAGATAGTTAGACAGTGTTTTAAAGGTTAATTATGCAGTCTTAGCTGGTTAATTATTGCAGTCTCCAGCAATACCACTATTGCACTCTGGGATCCCCAAGCTTCGATTCTTACCAATCTGCATCTAATGCTCTCTAGAATTAGGTAACCAGGATGCTTTCCTAGAGGTTTCGGCATGTGTCAGACCCATTTATCTCAAGCATTGCTGGCCAGTTCACTGGGAGAAAATATTTCCTTTGCTTTTTGAACAGTTAAATATCTCACTTCAAGCAATGAAGTTCTCCCCCAGGATCACACTGTAGAGTCAACTTAGACTGTGAGCTCAAAGACCCAACGCGGACCTGAACTGACACCTTTCGACCCAAAAAAATGATTGCTACCAGCTGAGCTCAGATCATATCCAAAGCTGAGTGCTCAGTCACACAAGCTTTGTCATTGTTCTGTGTTGAGTTAGGTGATCTCATATGGTGAACACACCCTTGGTCTAAGGAAGGAAATATAGAATTAGCCAGTGCTTGCTCTTCTGATCACTTTCCAGTGATCTCATTTGGCACCAAACTAAATTAAGGCTGAGTTTAAGAATTTTGCAAAGTTCTGCTCAATCCTAAATGTTAACACAAAAGGGTCTCACAAACTAACTAAGACCAAGTGGAATTTCAGGTGACAGAGACCCAATAATCCTCATCAATTTAACTTTAAATTTAAGATCGTGAAATTTAAGATTGTGCAGAATTGTAGAATATTCTTAAATGAACTTAGAAGCCAGTTTTCCAATTTCCCTAACTTTTAAGACAACTGCCATAACTCTATGAATCCTCAAACCTCAGGTTGATATACAATCGAGTTCAGATGTGACACCTTTTACAATGGAATAACCTGCCAGTATTCATTTCTGGGGTTATATGTCAATAGACATACAGGAAAACAAGCAAGAGAGAGAGAGAGAGACAGAGAGACAGAGAGAGTGGGGGAGAGACAGAGAGAACTGAGGGGTCAGGGAGGGGATATTGCAGCATCCTGTGTAATTAAATTCCAGCAAAAGCCTATACATACAGAGAGAGAAAAAATGGCAAAAAAATATAGAAAGTACGCCACTCATATTGGCTCATTGCTGCACTTGGAAAGTTTGTTGAGGAGAAGGAGGCTGAACTGAGTCTATTCTTACAAGATGTTTCAACCTAGGACAAGCTGTTGAGCAATCTGCATGTCATTAGCAATGATGGCATCTTTTCTCTTAAGCCACCCTAGGCAATAGACTGGAAATCCAAGAAATCCTGGTCTGTCAAGTCTTATTCATTAAGTTAGCAAATAATCTGGAGTGAAACATCTTATTCCAAAAGAAAACAAAATATTACAAAAAAATACATCTGTTGAAATGGTTTTGCAATGGGGATTGGGTGGTACAGTTGGTTAGAACACTCTCCTTTCACTGCTGAGACCAGATCTGGAATCTAGCCCAAACGGACGGATTAAGTCTTGTTTCCTTGCCAACTTTAAGTGTCTCGAGTCAAATAGTTTTAGACAGCCTCAATCCACTTTCTAGCCAGTTTAAGCGCAAAGCATGCAACTGCACAGAATTTGACATAAACTGTCAGCCTTGCTCACAGAGCTCACAAGGATGATGCGTGAGAAACAGAAATTCACATCAGTGTAACTAGAGGCAGAGAAAAGGGCCTCTTCTCGGGTTTAGGTTCAGGCAAATGGACAGCAAGTGGGTGGGAATATTTTAAATAAGAGCTTCTTCCAACTGCAACTAGGGAGTTTAACCCATGTAAGGAACATCTCAGATGGGACCTTATGGAGATCTAAATTATACCGAAAGAGGTAGAGAACATAAATCTAGAATAATAGTTTCAAGGTATCAAGCTACCAAAAAAAACAAGTTACAAGGACAAGACGGCACAGGTTCAGGTTTGTGGAGAGCAATTTTTGGATAGACAGTGCGAAGTATTTCATTACATGGAGGGCAATCAAGCTGAATGGATTACCAAAAAGGATATTTAATGTCAAGGCACTAAATTCACCTAAGAATCAGTTTGAAGCTGAAATGGAATAATGGTTGGTTTAGCATTCTGCAAGGCTTATTTTATCCAACCCTCTCTTTTGATTGGGCAGTCTGAGTTTTCAGACCATGTAAAACATGTAACCTCGTAGACCAATGTGGGAACACATAGCAGGATAGCAGCTCAGAGAGGAATTATTTTTGGTCAGCCGGGTGTCTGATACATGTGGAAACCCATCACCAGGCTTAAGAGTAACTAAACCAAATTGAGAATTCCACGCATCCCACCTAGACATGGAAATTCCAGAGACAGATTGGTGGAATGGAATGCTCACTCTCTCTCTGTAGGGACGCATCCTGCTTACCTAATTCCAGAGCCAAGGTTTCAGGACCCCAGAATATACGTAGGGTACTGCTGACATTTAACAACAACAACAAAATTACATTTATAGAGCGTCTTTCACGTCAGGAGGACGTCCCAAAGTGCTGAACAGTCAGGTGTCGAGGCCCGAGCGTGGGGGAGGCATGGTTTAGGGGTGAGGGAAGGCAGAGAAGTGGGAGGGAGACCAAAGGCACGGTCGAAGAGAAGGGTCTTGAGACAGGCCTTGAAGGAGGCAAGGGAGGAAGCGAGGCGAAGGGACCGTGGGATGGAGTTCCAAAGTGTGGGGGCAGAGAGGCTGAAAGCCCGGCCACTGATGGTAGGGCGGGTAACATGGAGCAGACTGGAGCCCGCTGAACGGAGGGAGCGGGCAGGTTGGTAGGGAGTCAGCAGGTCAGAGAGGTAGGAGGGGGCAAGGCCATGGATGGCCTTAAAGGTGAGGATGAGGATCTTGAACTCGATGAAATGCTCACGCATGAAATGCGTGAGAACCATCTTCCTGTCTGCAGTTCGGGCACACATCCCTTCCACCAGATGGGGGTACGGAGTTTAAACAGTAGCTGCTTGCCTTTCTGCAAGACAATCAAGGTGGATTCCAGTTGCTGGATGTTAAAGCGTGTGTTAATCTAATTGAATTTTTTGAGGTCACTAAAATGGTAGATAAGAGAGTGTCAATGGATTTTGTCAAAATGACCTTTCAAAAGGCATTTGATAAGGTTCCACGCAAGAGGTTATTAGCAAAAATAAAAGCGCATGGAATCGGAGATAACCTTGCGACGTGGCTTGGTACTTGGTTGGGAAGCAGGAAACAGAGAGTAGGGATAAAAGGAACATTGTCTGATTGGCAGTACGGGACAAGTGGTGTTTACCAGGGATCTGTACTGGGGCTTCAGCTTTTCTCCATACAAACAACAAGATTACATTTGTATAGTGCCTTTCACGTCAGGAGGATGTCCCAAGGCGCTGGACAGAGTACAGCATTTCAGACCCAAGCTGGGGTTCAGGGGGTAAGGGAGGGGAAGGGGGGTGGCCGATGGCATGGTCGAAGAGGAGGGTCTTGAGGCGGGACTTGAAGGAGGCTAAGGAGGGGGTGAGGTGGATTGACTGGGAGATGAAATTCCAGAGATTGGGGGTCAGAGTGGCTGAAGGCTATCTCACCAATGGTGGGGCGGGTGGGTCGGGGGACATGAAGCAGGCCAGAGTCGGCTGAGTAGAGGGAACAGGCGGGGGTTAGGGGGTTAGGAGGTCGCAGAGGTAGGGTGGGGCGAGGCCATGGAGGACTTTGTATGTGAGGACCAGGATCTTGAACTGGATCCTCTGAAGGATAGGAAGCCAGTGGAGTCGAGTGAGAGGGGGCGAGAGTGAATATATAATTAAATGTCTTGGATGAAGGAATAGTGAGTTTTACATCCAAATTTGCAGATGACACAAAGTTAGGAGGCACAGTAAATTGTGTAGATGGGAGCAGGAAGTTACAAAGGAACTTGGATAGATTAAGTGAGTGGGCAAAACTGTGGCAGATGGAATTCAATGTGGGGAAGTATGAGGTCATCCACTATGGATCCAAGAATAGCAAAACAGAATATTTTCTAAATGCTGAGAAACTAAGAACTGTGGAGGAGCAAAGGGATAAGGGTGTTCACGGACGCAAATCCCTAAAAACAAGCTCATAGGTACAAAAAGTTGAAAAAAATAAGGCTAATGGGATGCTGGTCTTTATCTCGAGGAGGCTGAAATATAAAGGAGAGGAAATTATGCTTCAACTATATAGAGCCTTGGGCAGACGCCATCTGGAGTACTGCGTTCAGTTTTGGGTACCATACTTCAGGGAGGATATATTGGCTCTGGAAGGGCCTCAACGCAGATTCACCAGAATTACACCAGGGCTAAAAGGGTAAATTATGAGGACAGGTTGCATAAACTTGATCTCTATTCCCTTGAGTTTAGAGGGTTGAGGGATGATCTGATTGAAGTTTTTAAAACAATAAGGGGATTTGATAGGGTAGATACAGAGAAACTATTTCGTCTGGTGGGGAATCCAGAACAAGGAGGCATAATCTTAAAATTAGAGCTGGGCCATTTAGGAGTGAAATCAGGAGGTAGTTTTTCACCCAAAGGGTAATGGAAATCTGGAACTCTCTAATCCCAAAGGCTGTGGATGCTGAATCCATTCACATCTTCAAGACTGAGCTGGATGGCTATTTGTTAGGTCAGAATATTAAGGGATATGGGGCAAGAGCATATAATTAGACTTAAGGTACAGATCAGCCATGATCTTATAGAATGGCAGAACAGAGTCGTGGGGCTGAATGGCCTACTCCTGTTTCTATATTTCTATTAAGGCGAGGGCCTACAATAAAGTTGAAGACATTTCAAGCTTGGAGTGAAAAGCGTTTTATTTTTATTTGAGATACTGCACAATACTGTGAAAATCCTGCACGAGCTCCTGATTTGGAAGACAACAACAACAACTTCCATTTATACAGTGCCCTCGACTTCGGGCGGCGTCTCAAAGAGCTTAACAATGGCGGAGCCCGAAGCCGAGCCAGTAGAGGAGAGGTGACAGTAGGCGTGGTCTAAAAGTTCTTCAGGCGCGACCTGAAGATGGGGAAGGAGGGGGAGCAGAAAGAGGGGGGTAGGAGGAGGAGCATTTTCAGGGGGAGTGCCTCGGGTCGGGGCTAAATATTTTACCTGTATCTACTTGTACTCTATTTATGTAGCAATTCAGAATGTAGAGAATTAGGCAAATTCTTAAATACAGTTTTAATTATGAAGTCGGCTTTCTGTAAGTTCTGTTCAGATGTACAGAAAATTGGCTTCAAAGTTAAGACTGAATCCAATGGTTTAGTAAATTCTGGATGGTCTAAAATGCTACGTTAATGAGGAAATCTAGACTCAGGTTGAATTTCACCCCAATGGTTTGTGCTTCCACTATTAGGGAGATCCTCTGCTGACATAGATTCTGGGCGAGTGACTAATTTTATCTGGGGATTGTTGGCTAGGAGAAACTCCCTTCTCTTTTTAGAATGATTAATGTCTACCTGAACAGGCAAACAAGACTTCGGTTTATCATCTTATCCGATTATCATGCACCGGGATTCATATATTCTAGTGGCGGTTTCTTCAGAACAATCAATGTAGGTCTGATTCTTCTCAATGTAAATTATTCAAGCAGGTACATCTCATTGATATTCAGCTTAAAACATCTGCAAGTTTTTCCGCTCCCACAGTGAGCATGAAAGAGAATGTTATCCTCCGTATGATATGCATGGGGATTTAATGCAATTATTTTCCAGTGTTCATTTCCTATTAAACAGAATGTATAAATGAGTCAGTGAATACTATCGTTCCAGACGTGGTTTTGATTTAGTTTGGATTTGGATTGCATCTCTCATAACAGGATGTAATTATTTATTTAATGCTTATTTTATAAGACACTGCTGGCTTAGATTTAAAGATAATCGCTCTTTTTCTTCATCGTTGCTGCTTATTATCCATGTTGACCATTACATTTTTTCCTATTCTCTTTAATTATCTGAAGGATCTCATTTTATTCCTATCAGAAATCTGCATTTCTTTTATTTTGGACATAAAGAGCTCTCTGGAGTCAAATGGGAAACAGATGGTGAAATTACAGATAGGTACAGCGGGAACTTTTAATGAAGTCTGAAACCAAAGAGTTATCAAATGATGCCAGAGCATCACATCCAAACAGCCCGATCTGTCAATGACAACAGCACCACTGGCCTGGTGTTGGCCTGTTCATAGTGGTCAATTCACCAGCTGTTTAGAAGCAAAAAGTAACTCTCACAGCACTGTGATCTGCATTAATGCAAGTTAAATACTTCCATATTTTGCGTAGGAGTTCTAAGTAATGTTACTACTAATATTTTGTAGTTAAATACTTGAAAATCAAACGCCATGTACGGCCAAGTGTGCTGCAATGCTGCACAATGAAGTACTCATTCATTTTAGTGATGATAAAAGGGCTTCATTGAATTGAAGTGACATTCTTTGTAGACTTGAGTACCAAACCTAGACAGTCAGAACTTGGAAACTTGTAGTATTTCCAAATGGAATTCCTTAATAAGGAATATTAGTCATGAAATTTAATGTCTCCTTCTGGGAATGAAAGGTACGTGACCCAAATAAACATGAACTCCGGACCAATGTAAAATAATAATCCTTGCGTTTGATATAATGTCAGGAAGATGTCTCAAAGTGCTTCAAATTGGGAGCGAATCTGCTACATGTATTTGTACTAATACATATTAAAGCAATTATATTTTTACAATTTTAAGTCAATTGAAGGTTCAAATAAAAATATAATCATGGATAATATAAAGGTATAGAATCAATAACTCTGCCTTTTTACAAAATCACAAGATTGGTTAGAACAAAGAGGACCCTTCAGCCCATCTGATCTTATCCTTCCAGAATACCCATCCTATCTTTTTACCATTATATCATCAAGATATATAAGGCATACATGTCATTTTGAGGATCTAACATTGTGGACTTTCTAAGTAACTATTTGACTGTGAAAAAACGATCATAGAAGTGAATTGCTTGGTTGTTGAGATAGAGTCACCACAATATCCCCCTGAAAGTAACAATCAGTGGCTATAAACAAAGCACATGCTTCTTGGATAATATATAATGTGATTAATGGCAAGACTAATAATCCTTACATTTGGTACAGCACCGTTCACGTCGGAAGGAGGTCTCAAATTGCTTCACAGGATATTTGGTTTTGAAGAGAAAAGATATTGCGAAAAGAACAGTAACATCTGACTGCCATCAAATAATCAGATCACAAGAGTGAATTGGGTGAAGAAAGCTCTTTGACGCATTCTTCCACATGCTACTATCCTTCTACTACAGTATCCAGCAGGGTCACCTATTGCAAATGTACTATTGCAAAGTTACAATCACTTCTGATGTACACGATACAAGCTTCAATCAGGATTATTATGACCTTGCTACTCAGTTTCACTGCCATTAAGTCTAACAGTGAACTTACTTGGCCAATGCCACAGGTCCATTTGATACAAGGAGCTTTCTGAGCACAAAGCTGGTAACAAGGCTTCCATTGTGTTGTGCTCACAAATGAAATAGCAACTTTAGCTTCAACCTGCTTGCTCAAGGAGAAGTGCAATATTTCTGCATGAAAAGGGAAGATGCTAACCTGGCTGAATCAGTAGACTCTTGCCTCCGAATCAAAAAGTTGTGGGTTCAAGCCTCACATCAGGACTTCGAGCTCATGGTCTTCCTCAATACTTCAGTGCACTGCTGGGGAATGCTAAATAGTCAGAAGTGCTGCCCTTTGGATAAGACATTAAACTGGTGACCTGTCTATTGGATGTTAAAGATCCCACAACTCTACTTTAGTAGAGAAGGCAGTTTCTCCAGGTGTCCTGGCCAACAATCCCCCAGATTGAATTGAATCATTCACTTCTGGTTGTGGGACATTGCTGTGTGAAAATTGATTGATACATTTACCTGCAAAATACCCGGTCACTTGCCATATCAAATGTCATTTTTATTTATATTCTACGCAGCCAGAATTTCAACCTCCCTAATATTAAACAATAGCACATCGAGTCAATAGCATAGCATAAAATTGCTTTGACCAGTTGTATTAAGCGACAACATTTATATGGCATCTTTCACGCAGGAAACTATCTTAAAGAACTACCAGAGATGGAGAGGAAGATTGCGGATGTAGGGAGAGTTTGAGAGAGTAAGAGCAAAGTGGC
Source organism: Callorhinchus milii (assembly GCF_018977255.1). Lineage (NCBI taxonomy): Eukaryota > Metazoa > Chordata > Chondrichthyes > Chimaeriformes > Callorhinchidae > Callorhinchus > Callorhinchus milii. The sequence goes on along the minus strand of NW_024704742.1, from coordinate 31,779,486 downwards.
TGAAGGTTTACTTACATTGGAGGGGTGAGATACATAATAATAATCCTTGCATTGATATAGCGCCTTATCACATCTTTGAGAAGTCTCAAAAGTGCTTCACACAATATATTGTGAAGTGAATTAACTATGTTTTGTGGGCAAAACACAGAAGCCAATTGCACACAACAGTGTCCCACAAACAGTCATGGATTGAATGACCAAATTATTATAATTTTTTTGGAGGGATTATTATCCCTGGAAAAGCGATCTGCCAATCAACTAACAACCAGGTTCCTACTCGCTGCTAGGTTAACAGAGGCAGGTGGAGTAAATAAATTTATCTAAGGTTTCACCCTGCCCAGGAATCGAACCAAGGTCCTCTCACTTGTGAGGCGAGTGCTCTAACCAATACATAAAGACTCCATAAATGGAATAGTATACATAGAATAGGCTTGATTTGGCAGAGCTGAAAATGGGTAGGGGAATAGGGCCACAGAAGATCACAGATGTAGAGTGGACAAGGGTGCAGAGAATTTGAAAATTAAATGAGTATCTTAGAAATCAATCCACTAGGGAATAGGGAGTGAGTGGAGCCTGATGAGGGTGATGGGTGTGTCGAGCATGATATGGGAAAGGGTACGGGCAATCAAATTCTGATCTGGAGCTCATTGAGGGTTGAACTCTGAATGCCAGTGAGGAGGGGTTCAGTTGTGATAGGGTGCAGAACAGATGAAGGTAGATTGTGCAGCACAAATGGAAGAAAGTGGACTTGGTCAAGTGCCGATGAAAGGTTTAAAGGAATGCTGAGGTCAAACAAAACCTTTGAGGTTGTACACTGGCACTGTGTGAGCTGGGGTGAGATTGGAACAGAATTTGATAAGGTTGGAACCAGGGATTAGGAGGGGTTGTAAGGAACCAGACAGGATAGCTTTATTTTTGTCAATATTCAGCTGTAGGAAATTAAGACAGTCTGTCAGGAGTGGTCCTGGAGTCATAAGTGTCATCCACATACATGGGAAAGGACTCCATGTCTGCAGATGCCATCAGCCAAGGAGAGGCATGTAGATGAGGATGAGAGGAGAATCAAGGATAAAGAACCCTGATGAACGTTGCAAATGACTGTGCCATGGCATGAAGAGAAGCCATTAGAGGAGACATAGTGAAGATGTGGGATAGGTAGAAGTGGAACCAAAGAAAATGTGAAGCTGCACAGATGTACCAGGAAGGAAAGATGGCCAATAGTATCAAGGCTACAGAGAGATTCAGGAGGATGGAGAGGCACGGGGAACCCTGGCCATAGGGTTCACTGGTGATTTTGATCAGGAATGTCTTGGTGTTGTGAGATGGGATGGAAACCAGATGAGATGGATTTAAATGAGGAGAAATGGGAAAGCTTGGAGCATAGCTGGGAGGTAGCAACAGATTCCAGCACCATGGAGAGGAGAGTCAGGGTTGAGATGAGGACGATAACTTGGAGGGATCATTATGTGCAGAAGTCTCTCCAAGCAAAGGCACTTTAATTAAATAATACTGATTTTTATCCTCTGATTCTACTCTTAGACATATGGTATTTGCAACTCAAACAGTCACTGCTATGATAGATGTGGAATGGAATGCATAATTTAAAGAGGCAGACTATTTGCTGTTCTTAGGTACACCATTTCTCAATCAAAAAAAGATAAGATTCCAATCATCCTGGCATCAGCTAGAACTATTTTTGGTCTATGCTTTTCAATCAAGTATACATCAACTTTTGCAGGTGTCCACGCCTGTCTTGTAACACATGATCATACATCGATACCATCTTGTGTGAATTAAATTTTTATTACTCCCATTCCATTTAATACTTGGGTCCAAAGCTTCATCTTTTCCTGTCGTCCTGTGATTACGTCTCTTAGCACCCCCCAACCCTAACTCTATTCCTTTGAGTTTCCGAGCTCCACATTTCCATCGCCCATGTGCCTTCTGGAATGTAATCCAGTTCTATTGGCTTTGCTGAAGAGTGGGTTGGGATTCCATTGCCATGGTCAATAAAACAAAAGGCCTGAAATTTCACCTAGTCTTAGCCTGTTGGACAATTCCCTTGTAAAGTTTACAATTGCAGAATCATGGAAAATACATAATTTGGAAACTGTAACAACTGTGTAAAATTGGCTTTCAAATTATGAATTTAATTTTAAGACAGAATGGAATTACAGGCCAAGACTACGCAGAATATTGAGCCTGTAGTGGTGTGTGTGCGTGTGGGGGGGGGGGGGGGGTTAGTGGAGGGTGCTAACTCAGCTTCTCTAGCATCTAATGACAGGCTGTCCTTGCTCAATGGTAGAACATGAATTAACCCTTGTTTAAACTGAAGCTGTGCTACTTGATGGAAGCTTTCAATGAGGTGTTTCGTATTTATCAAGAAGCGGATGTAGGCGGATGACACCCAACTCTACCTCTCTGCCTCCACCTTTGACTCCAGGATCACTGCTGTCTTGACAGAATGTCTGTCAGACATCAAGTCCTGGATGAGAGCTAACTTTCTTCAGTTGAACGTGAAAAAGAACGAGGCCCTCCTGATTGGCTCCCGTCAGCACCTCCTCACCTCAGGCGCTGACAGCATCACTATCCACAGTTGCACACTCCACCTTACTAAGCCAGTCTGGCACCTTGGGGTCTTGTTTGACGCTCAACTATACTTTCTACCTCACATCTGTGCCATGACCCGCTGTGCCTTCCCCCACCTCCGCAACATCGCCCTTCTCAGCCACTGTCTCACACCACAGGCCGCCGAAACCCTCATACATGTGTTCGTTACATCCAGGCTCGACTACACAAACTCCCTGCTTGTCGGCATTCCCAACTCCTCCCTCCATAGGCTGCAAATCATCCAGAACGCTGCAGCCTGTCCCCTCTCCTGCATCAGGCTCTGCAACCTAAACCCCCATCCTCGCCCGACTCCACTGGCTTCCCATCACATAGAGAATAGTTCAAGATCCTGGTCCTCACCTTCAGGGTAGGGGTAGAAAGGCTGAAGGCCAGCCGCCGATGCTAGGGCAGCCAGGGCGGGGGACATGGAGCATTCGAAACACAGGGAAATTTCCATGTGTAAGTTGCATAGATATGCATCAGACACCCACTGGCCAAAAACATCCTCCATTGGATGATGAACAAAAAGGGTAAGAATTTATTCTGTAACACGATCATCATACATCTTGGTCAGCCAACTCCAAAAGGGCCAATTTTTGGACAATCCACATTCTTTACGAAGACCGACAAAATTAATCAACTTTTAATTCTTTGAGTCTTTCCAAGACCAAGTAAATTAACCTCTTGGATTGTTTCCAACCCTACAACTCCTCTCAATTTGCAAAGCAAATTTAAAGCGAAGAAATTACAGAAGTGCCCAGTAGATTGTGTGCATCTTCAGAAACAAAAAAAATTCTATGTATAGTGCGTCCACAAAGTCTTCTTACCCACTGTCACAAACAACGATAGAAGTTCAGAGAAACTGAAACAAGTTGTCAAGAGATGGATTTCCCCATGTCACTCAATTATGTTACCGAACATGGCAACGGAATGAGAGCGCTCACACCGATCTTCTGGATGTTTAAATACAGTTAAACATTTGTATTGAATATAATTAAGTTTTTTTAAATACATTTATCATCATTCTTCCACATGTTTCAGATGTTGGTCAGTGCACGGTGGCGAAAAAAATGGGGGTAACAGGACTTTGTAGACACCATGTACTTTTACTGAATTAACTTTGAAGGAACATTGTAGAATCTTAACTAATAAGGAAAAATGAGACCATTAATGAGACTTTATTGATTCATTTAGAAACATAAAGGCAGATCCTAGCACTGAGGATAAGTATCAATATGTGAAAAAACAACAAAATGGCTTGGAATATAATGCAATAGTACCTTCCTTCCACAAGCACAGATGTTGAATGTGTTTTATGTTTAGACCTGCAATATGCTGCATACAAAAACTGTTATAACCTTGTTAAGACTGAAAGTTACGAATATTACCAGTCATGCTACAAATACACCAGCCGATTTCACTACACACATAATCCAACATTTCATAGTTAGGATTAGCATTCACAGGGCAGTTGTTTTACATTAAAAACGGCACATGCCTCCAAATTCCATTTAATCAATATTCACTGGGTTTACTGGAGGGCTCAGCAATTAAAAGGTTAAACTGTTTGTGAATTTCAATACTATCACACACACACAGCCAAGTCAGAAAGCAAAGTGACACCACCTGTGGGACATGATAACCGCTATAGAATAAGCGTGTTGTTTTGGTTTGATTTAAAGTGATGATGACAGGATAGTTCTATAGCAGCAGAACAACACAACTATCCAACAGCTGGATTCCCAGGTGTTCATGAACAGCACAAAATCTGTACAAAGTCACGTTTCCATTGCTCCCTTTAAAGCTTGCTGTAATCACTTGCACATGGACTGCATAAAGTGGGCCTCCTCTTTATTCCCTCTCTCCCTCCCACCATCCCAGAAATAATATCAAATATAAAAGAACTAAAGGTAAAATAAAACACCAAATATTAACGGAATCTGAAATCTGTTAGACCCAATGTCAACAGCTAAACAAAATTTAAAGTTAATAGACAACTAAACAACCCCCAGTAATTAAATATTAAAAAAAATAAGTAATGTTAGACGGCAAGCCCCCTAATTATTAAATTGTTGAGATTGGAAATTTACTACGTCAAATACCCACTGAAATGTTAAGCTGTTCTCTGCTCATCTGGGGTTGGGGAAACCAACGATTAAAACAAGGGAATACAAAATTAAAACCGTGTCAAAGAAAAACAGAAACCATTAAAAAAAACAGCACCTCCACACATCCCAATACATACTGAAGCTCATAAAGATTCGTGCAGAAAAGTTTGCAGCTTAAGAAAGAGAGCAGGTTCCTGACAAACACTACTAATGTTGCTGGAACCCTTGCTGTGTGGTCCCCTGCTATTAATTAAAGAACTGTTGTGTGCTGTTTCGCTGGCCCATTTAGGCCTTCTCCAAGGACTTGTAGTATTCAATCAGGACAGCCCAAGCCGTTTCAGCCATGAAGCCTGTTGGTGGGTTTTCACCTTCCTGAGCCAGTTTACGCATTCGGGTTCCCGAGATGAAGTCAAAATTTTCATGGCTTTAAACCGGAAAACACAAGCATTTTGAAACAACAAAAAGACTAATTAATGGCGCAGTAATAAAATGTATCTGGTTTGTATTTATACCAGATTTAGGATTTACTTATTACACAGCATTTTTTAAAAAAAGGCAGTCTGCACTTTATATTAAATTGTAGACATGGGGAATATTGTGAGCTTGCGTAACAAAGCAATGAAAATAGCAACAGGTCTTTAAGGCTAATTCAGTACTGCCCTTTTATGTATGATGAGATCACAACCCTCATAAAATAACTTTTCATATCACCCCCACTCACTCAGTTCCACTGGCTCCCCCATCCCTCAGTGGATCAAATCCCAGATCCTCCTTCTCATCATCAAATCCCTCCAATCTTGCCCCCACCCTATCTCTCTTCAACCTTACTGAAGCGCCTGTTTCACGTCCCCCACACTATCTGCCGCACAATTGACCGACGGGCTTTCAGCCGCTCAGAGTGAGCGACTTCATACTTGCTTCCTAGATCTGCTCATGTCACTCCAAAACAGGCCACAATGGGGTCAAAAGATCGGCCCTCCAATTTTCCTTTGCAGAGTGATCCTGCTAAGATTGTGAGCTCAATGGCAAGACAGGAATCAGCAGAAGTGTCCCAACACTCCACTCCAGTGTGATGCTGGAATATACCAAATGGGGAAATGTTTGCAATCCCTACATTTCATACTTACTGTTCGGGGTCATAATAGTCCATCGCCTTCTTCGTCTTATTATAAGCAGCAACGCGGAATGGAACAATTTCTAGTGACAGAAGGCCTGGGGCCATGGTCAGCACTTTAGCTCCGTGTGTTGGTTCATACAGATCCTTCTTGGTCTCAGGATGAGGCATTCCCGCAGGGTCACGACCCACAATGTAGAAGTTAGCCCCTGCAATCATGCGGGATCTACAGTGCCATTGGACCTGCAACATTCAGACAGCAGGAATAAAGCGCTCAGTAAATCAGCACATCTGATTGACAAATTTGTAGTTTGAATCAAAACACTTCCATACACGGCATGATGGAACTGACTTCTCATTTCACGTGTAAAAGTACTATTATTTCCTTATATTATTAACCAGGAACCTACCTGTCAAGCCGGGCATTTTATGAAATGGTAGACAGATCATTTATTTGAATGCAGTCAGTAAATCCACCATGGCAGGGTAGCCAGGATCCAAAAGTAATGCAGCCTGTGCTGGTGTTGAAGCATCCAATTTCAGGCACATATAGCAACTGAATAAATGGTCCACATCTCTCCTATTAATGGTATATCTTTTGTATATAGTAAACCTCATATAAGTCACATCAGTTGGCACCATACATTTAATATGACTTACGCAAAGTATGAGTTATGTCAAACTTGCATACAATATAAACTCTTGAGCATGACTTGGGCAGACGTATGATTTAGGAGGTTATATGTTTTATACAGATCAGACTCATGCATGTTTTACTGTAGGTAGCTTACAGACATCCCAGAACACTAGATGTACTCAGAATTGTTGTGCGTTTATATTATGATTTTGGCAATATTCACAGTGAATGTACAGTATAATTCAACAGTGAACCAAATTCAACGCCAATCACAATGCCGTCTGGTGAGGAGGTGGCTTCGACCAGTAGAAGTGCAGCATTAGTGTTTATGCCAAAAACAGCTCAATCGTGGAGGCACTTAAAACATCTTGATGCCTTTTCTCTGGCGGCCTTCTCAATTGCATTGTGAATTTTCTACAGAGTTGCTCTGCAGGCGTGAAATGTCCTGTTCTCAGTACGCCGGTTTGTAGTAACAGACGATAAGCATGCCAGACCAATCCATCATCTGCATAGACTACCAATCCAGGATGTGAATGCTGCCAAACCCGCACGTTTGGCAGCCTCAGGAAGATTTCGCCACAAACTATTCTAGAATTGGTGGATTCAAAATATATTTTTATATATATATATACACACAAAACATATGAATTTGATTAGTCCCAAATCTATACCTGAATACCTGCAGTATTATTGTTATGGCAAAGGGAATGTGTTGTTGTGCCCACTGCAACAATAGTTCACATGGGTTACCGTCACTTTATGGCTTGACAGGGATAGGCCTTTATTCTAGATCTTGATGCCTGTACTGGAATTGCAATGGTTGCTCACTCTTAAACAGGGCAACAGAGTTTGAATTCCATTTTGCATGAAATCGCAAGCATGTGCTCCACACAGACATAAGCACTTCCATTGGTATCACTATGTCTTTTCCATCCCTGATCCCTCATATGGAATGATCCACATCAGTATTTTATTGATTTGAAATTGGTAGAAAATCACTTACAGCAGATCACAGCTAAGACTAATTTGGCAAATGCATTCCTTTCCTGTGCATCTATCTTTTTGGGTAAGCTAAAAAAAAACACAGTTCTTTAGAAAAGTACTGTGGTAACTCACGGCTACTGGAAAAGTATACCCTGTAAATGTTTGATGACCTAATTAATTGGTTTTATATCTTTCAACTAAGAGGGACCTTGATAAATAAATCTAAGATGACACTCCAATGTAGTGCTGGGAGTGTGCTGCTTTGTTGAAGGTGCTGTCCTTCGTATGAGACGTCAGTCTGTTTGTCTAGATGGATGTTAAAGATCCCATAGTACTATTCAAAAAGAGAAGGGAGCTTCTCCCAGTGTCCTGGCCAACAAAATTGGTAATTTATTTCATGGCTGTTTGTGCTCTCCAAGACTATATAAATGCAAGGTGTTGTTGCTGTGGGACATTGCCGTGCACAAATTGGATGACATATTCACCTGTACACACAGTCACTACACTTTACTGTAAATCCTATGAAACACTTTGAGATATCCTCCTGACATGAAAGGCATTGTATCAAATGTAAGGATCGCCATATGTAAGGATCAAAGAGGAAACTAAAAGTGGTGGCCCCTCATACATAGTCAAAGCTCCCATTTCTTTCTGATGTAGCCAAAGTGTTGCACGTGGTTCCTCCTTCACTGCTGTCAACTGGAACTAGAGAGACCAACTGGGGGTCACAGCCTCTGGTCTCCTCTGATTTCCAAGCTAATCTGAATTCCGTTCTTAACAGAGAACAGGTTAGCAGGCTGCTCAGTAGATAAGATCACGTGACTAGTTACTGAAAGGGCACAGTAAAATAACGTTTAAGGGAAAGCTGGAAATTTGAATTAAAACGTACACAAGCCGAATAACCCCCGTCTTGCTGAAAATATCTGTTTTTATGTCCATCTTCAATGAACAACCAAGAAAGTCATAATTGCAATCAAGAGTCCGGGTGTACCCATCCTAATTAGACTAACACATTTACAGTGCACTATTTATTATGACAATACGTGAGATGAAGAAATTACAGGATACCAGCATAACTGAATCTTACCCTAGATTTGGTTTATAGTCCTATAAACATCTGAACAAGTAATAATAACCCGTGCATTTGATATAGTGCTTTATCAAGTCGCTGAGATGTCTCAAAGCGCTTCACATTATAGACTGTAAACTGGATTGACCGTATTTTTGTAGTCAGAGAGTCTTTAATAAAACACAAAGAAGAAAAAAGATTTAGGTAGGTATACTGTGAATCATAATTACTATGCATGTTTAATATTCTTAAATGATAATTTAAGTTAGCCAAGACTAGTTAGCCTAGTCTGTGAGCTCAAGGTCCCAACATGGGGCTCAAACCCACAGCTTTCTCATTAGATGTTATCAGGCAGAATATACTTTTTCAAGTGGGCCTCTATTATTTTCCTGATAAACATTTAATAATTTCATCGCAGTTACATTAAAATCTGTCATTTGCTCTCTTAGCTTCTTGTCTAAGGTTTAAAATTGCTGTTTTACTCCTTAAGTTACCAGACTGAACAAATAGAATTTGTTGCACTACGGGACATTACTTCAGATTTGCCCGGATAATCTAAGGACATTATTCTTCCTTCAAACTCACGGCTTCCATACCAGCCCCTTCTGTTTCAGGGGAAGAGCAGGCTTCAGGCAGAATGGCTCGCATAGACGAAGTCAAGATGTACATCAACAACAACGACGACTTCCATTTATATAGGGCCCTTCACAAAGGATAGCGTCTTGGAGCACACCATGGTCTTTTTGGCTGAGGCGAGAAGAATCCAACATTCTGATCCGTAATCGTGTTGCCTACAAACGGAAGCTTAACTACCTCAATTGACACAAGCACTACTCTGGAGTGTCAGCCTAGATTGTCAGTTCAAAATGCCAATGTGCGACTTGAACCCACAACCTTAGGACTCGGAGAAGTGAGTGGAACCAACCGAGCCAGGCTTTATGGCTAGTGAAAAAAGAAGCTGCACCTTACAATATCGGTCATCAGCATTTGTTAGAGGATACAAACCTCAACCTTCAAAGAGCTGTTGCATTTTAACAATCTTATTAAAGATTGAAGCCAAAGGCTGAAGATTCAAGCCTCACTTCGGGACTCGGAACTCATATCATTTAGATTGATACTCCAGTGCAGTGCTGGGGCTATGCTGCATTGTTGGAGGTGCCTTCGGATAAGACATTAAACCCAAGTCTCACTTGCCTGCTCTGGTTAACATTAAAAGATTAGGACATCCTCCCGTCGTGAAATACACTGCATAAATGTAATTTGTTGTTGTTGAGAAAGGAGTTTCTCTCAGTTTAGGGGATTGCTCTATGTAAAGTGGCTGCTGCATTCGCCTACAAATACACACTCATTATACTCCACAATATGGTGGGTAAATTGCTTTGAGACATTCTCCCCTATTATTTTGTGTTAGAACAACATTCACAATGATTGACACAAGTCTACCATTAGTTGCATTTTTGAAAAGTTTGTGTGCAATTATTTGGGCATTTTTATATCTGAGTGTTGGCATAACATCTTCATCTTCTATGCTTGAGTGGAGAAGAAATGTGAGGGAACAGTGTTTTTAATGGCATTATTTACTATTTATTGTGAACTTGCCATTTAACTTTAAAAGCTTTAATTTCCCTTCTTAAGAAGACTTTCACATATGCATTAAATGATATGCTTGTAAATTCTGGCAATCTGCCGTTTGTCCTTTCTGTTGTTTTTTTTACTAATATAAATGCCCATAACGGTTTGTGGTTTGGAGCTATTCTCCTGTGGCCTGATGCATAATAAAGCTTTATTGACCCCATGAGCGTGTGTGGAATGCTCTTGGACTTTCTCCTATTCAGAGCTTCTGTGCAGGAGAATGACAGAGCTGATAGGGCGACAGCAGACACACAGGAAGGAGGCTTAGCCCGACAAGACAAATTCTGAATGGAATAGTACATGCCCATGAGCTACTAAAATGCTGGTTCCCAGGCAGGGTGCAGTACTCTGTGCTATTGTCTTGGGAAACACCTCCCTGCATGGTTGCTAGGTTCAAGTCCCTCTGTAGTTCTGTTAGAGGGCCCCTTATATGCCAGGCTGCACCAGGTCCCATTTGCTAGACAGTTCTAGGGAAGATGTGTTTCTCCCCCAGAATATCAGAGCGACTAAAATGGTGCAAAAAAAGATAAACTGCCATTGAGTTGTTCACTGTTTGTGTACTGGAGTTTGCCCCGTTATTCTTTAGACCCTGGCTATATAAGCACATCTCCTGTTGATTGATTATGATTGCTGGGACTGACTGCAAAATAGGAGGTTAGCAAGAAAACACTCACACTGCCAGTTGAAGGGTAGTATACTGGAACAATCTGGATGCATTCTGGCAGATTTTCCCCGAGTTTACCCGCATCCTTTTATGCAATGCCTTGTGTAAATTACTGAAGTGCAATGGCATACCACATCTGGTCAGGCTTATGCCCACATACATAGCCTGAAGTCAACATTACAGTGGGATTTAGTCATCAAATTTTTTTGCGTGGGGGGGGTGGGGGTGGGATTGCAATGGACTGTGTTTCGCCCATTATCCAAAAATCTGAAATAAATTGCCGCAATCATAATACAAAAATTAATCTGGAACAGTTTATTTTCAGGGCGGGGGGGGTGGTAGGTGGAAGAAGAGAATCGACGGACTAAAAAGATTTGTATTCAGTATGGTGTACGTAGACAGAGCACTTAACATAACAGAGCAGAGCATTATATAAGCGTTTCTCACCAAGAACGTACATCATGGATCACTAACCGGAGAATTAGTGCTGCAATGCAATGTATTAAAAAGTTTTCCAAACTGCAGAGCTAGTTCTTTTTTATTGCAGCCAGGCAGAGTTCTCAAAATACACCAGTCATGTAGTTGCTGCAGATGATTATGGACAGCAACAGATTTTATACACTGTAATCTACTTAAATTATACTGAACTATATCTAAAAGTTTCAGTTTATAGAAGATCGCCGTATCAAAATGCAAGTAAAATAAAATATAGAAGTCTCCCCATCAAACACTTTTGGAAGCCAGACATTATAATTCTCCAGTGGATAGGCATAGTGCTGATGTAATCTTAAGACCATTTAATTATACTGCAGACAACTCCTTAAGGAAACTACTAGTTCAAAATGAAAATAAGACTCACCTCAGTTGGCCCAGCGTACATCATAGGAGATGGGAAAATAGCCACAACAGTAGACTCTGGATCAAGTATCTTCTCCTCCAGGACCGCAGCATGTTGCTTCATTCGCCATGTTAACGGTACATCATCATCTTTGGTCCATCCGCCCAGCGGGTGAAGTAGAAGCACTGGCTGTCTGTAACCCCGTTCAATCAGCTGCTTAAATGTGTCACGCATCAGCAGAGCATGACCATTGTGTACTGGGTTACGTAGTTGGAATGCGAACACGGCATCTAGATAAGAAAACAAATTAAGGTCAAACAATTTCACATAGTAATTAATTACATGATTACAAGGAATGACACAGCATGAAACTTGACATTCAACAGTTATAGTCCTTGCCAGTCTTTGTACTCCACATGAGCCTCAACCATTTCCCACTCTCTATTCCCTTTTTCCTCATGTTTGCAGCATGTTTTCTGCAATAGATTGTCACCCTGGCTCAGTTGGTACCACTCTCACCCCTGGGTCACAAAGTTACAGGTTCAAGCCCCAGCTCAGGACTTGAACTCACATAGTCTAAGTTGATACTCCAATGCAATGCTGGGGGTGTGCTGCATTGTTGGAGGTGCCATTTTTCAGAGACGATATTAAACCACCCTCTCTGCGTGACAGAGTTTCTCTTAACTCCCTATTGGATCTACTACTAGCTAACTTATGCACGCTAGTTATGGACCCACCAACAAGTGGAGATATGCTATCAACATCCACTTTCATAAATCTTTAACACCTCTATCAGGTCCCCTTATAATCATCTCAACTCTAGAGAGAAAACCAATTACCTTCCCAATCTTTCTCTACAGCTGTAAACACTTATCCCTGGTGACATCCTTGTAAATCTACATTGATGAAAATCCATTTTGAAAAGTTTTCACAGCTGGTCACTTAACACACAAATTCTCATCCAGCTCAGTTAACCAGGATTTTGCTTCATTTGGCAACTGAGGGTAAGAGTAAAGCCTCTGCCAATCACTTGACCTTTTGTACACAAAACTGTTCCAGCCCTCAGTTCCCAACTGGGAAAATTGAGGGATAATGGGATAATCCTTCGAAACACGACAGAACTTTTTTTTAGATTAGTAATAATAACGTTGGGAGACATCCTAAAGCGCTTCACAGGATAAACTGCAAAGTGCACTGATTGTGTATTTTGTGGGCAAATGGCCACAGAGAGTAAAAGACTGGTATGATGTGTGGAGCAAATCACCAGCACAGGTGGCTACAAAAAACTACAAACTGTTTCAAAAAGGAGTGGGAGAATTCCTATCAACTGCAAGGACTGACAGGTGCCCATATCCAGAGATCGGAACATTGCATGGGAAACTGGATGGGGAGGATATAATATTCTACTTCCTGAACTTCCCACTATATTTACTTGTTATAGTGGGGGTGCTTTGTATTGCACATCATCAGAGCCCTGTTAGAGCCTGGCTATCGCTTCAACACTCAAAAATACCCAATGAAAAACACTAAACCAAGTGCGGCAAAGTTAAGGAATGACTTCATTTTTATTATTTCTTTTTATAGAAAAGTCAAGATTCTGCAGTGTGTTCCGAGGCAGGAACTCATCTCAAGGTTGAGGTGATGTCGATAAACTGCGCAAGCTCTCGTGGTTTGACATCATCTCAGCCCCTTGTTGCGTTACAACTCTGTAACACACTCCAGACTGACTGGTATCCTGTAGTGAACACATATGGTTACCAGGTGAATGGTCTATCTGGACTCAGAAATCAGCAGGCATATAAACACATCAAGAATGTGAGCCAATTGTCCAAGGAGGTAAAATCTTTCCATTTACCAAAAGCAAGTTATTGTTGAATCTACAAGAGTCACCATTGCGCTCATTTTCCTGTTAAGTGAGCGAGTGTCTGCGCAGCTCAAATGTTTACAAAAGCCTGCAAGATCTCTCCGGAATCTGATATGTAGTGGTAATATAGCGCTCTGGGACGCTACCCCATGCGAAGGGCGCTATACCGCTATACAAATGCAAGCTGTGGTTATTTAGCACCATATCATGCCGTTTAATCATATCAAACCCCTTTGAACGTGGTAACCAACTGGGATCAACTATTCGTTTCAGCCAAGTGCGTTTGCAGAGCTTTCCTCAACAAATTGTTGTGAGCTGGAAAACGTCACCAGTTATAATTCTCACAGAGTTGACAAAGACGGTCAATGGGTGTCAGTCAAGACCAAGGCCGGCTTTGGACATGACTCTCTGCCACCACCAACTCTGTCATGTCGATGGGCAACAACATTAAATAGAAAGCCAGCAAACACCTTACCAGCTTAACTCCCATCTTTTAGTTAAGTTAAGCCAATAACTTGCTACCCAGCACTCCAATGCTGGGACCCTTTGTCATCCAAGTTCAATGCCTCAGGCTCAGTCATTGTGATGGCTACTGAGAGTGATGGCAGGGAGGGAGGGGTTTGAAAGGGGGTCTAATTCATGAGGTAACGATTGGCAAAGTTATGTCAATTATCATTTATCACAAATCACAATTGTTACCTCAAAAGGAGTATCAGTGCCCCAGCCATTCAGTCTATTCATTGGAGTCATAAAGAAAGGAAAAACAGCAATAAAGCCAATCATAGAGAAACAGTAAAGGAACCAAAGTTGTTGACTTTCATACAAATACAGTACTAATATCTAAGACTACCTTCCTTTCAAGCTCGGTTAAGGTTAGACTACATGTTGACTTGCCATTATTCCTTGCGACCTGAAGCAGATGGAAATGCTTTCAAAAGATGCAAGGTTCCATGTGTAGCAACGACAGAATCAGTATTTATGCACTTTTTTTGGAGGATACTACACATACTACAAGAATTCTATTACCAAATTGGAAAACATATACTGGCTTAAGTAAAACGTAGAAACTACCCTATATTAAAGACAAATCGTAGACAGGGCAAAGCCTGTGTGGGAAATGAGGGGGGAAAACAACAATAAGAAGCAGTAGAAGAGAAGAAACTGTTAGAGCCAATAAAGTCAATAATCAGACTCTGAAAATACAGACAGTACACTTTATAGTATATCCTGTTGAAGATCTTTGAAACATCCCCTGTTGTGACAGGTACTATACCAAATGTAAGGATTATTATTACAACATTGTTTCAACATTTCTTTCTGACTTTGAACCCATCTGTATAGATAATTCTGCTTCAATTTTGCTTTTTGTCTTCTTTTCTCATCAATATCTTTTTTCAGATTCTTAAAAACAGCCTTAAATAACCTCAACTTTGAATATTCCTTAAACATTGAAATAGTAAAACGCTTACTTAAGATTTATATATATATATATATACACACACACATACACACACTGAGAGAACGATGGAGCAGTTCTCCAAGGGTTGGTAGACAATAACAATTTGTATTTTTAGAGTGAACGGCCTT
Source organism: Callorhinchus milii (assembly GCF_018977255.1). Taxonomy (NCBI): domain Eukaryota; kingdom Metazoa; phylum Chordata; class Chondrichthyes; order Chimaeriformes; family Callorhinchidae; genus Callorhinchus; species Callorhinchus milii. The sequence continues at coordinate 31,764,379 of NW_024704742.1, read as the reverse complement.
CACATAGGATAGCATCTCGGAGCACTTCACAATTATGGGTTTGGCTGTCGAGGACTGAGAGGGGAAGTGAGATGATCAATGGGTCAAAGAGGTAAGCTTTCAGGAGATCAAGACAAAAAGTATGAGAGGTTTATGCTTGGCTAATTGGTCTCCTTACCAGCAGGGAAATGGTGAAGGTATTTTGCATGTCCAACAAAAATATTTATTAAAAAATCCTATTCTTCTTGTGAACAGTTTTTTTTTAATCTTTCATATCGGGAGGACATTTCAAACACTTCACTGGATATACTATAAAATGTAATCACTGTGTAATTATAGGCAAACGTGGCAGCCAATTTGCACACATGAAATGAATGATTGATTTTATTTAGGGGATTTGTTGGCCAGGACACCGGGAGAAACTCCCTTCCCTTCTCAAATAGTGCCATGGGATCTTTAACGTTCAATTGAATAGGCAGACGGGACCTCAGTTTAACATCTCATGCAAAGGACAGCAGCTCCAACAATGCAACACATTCCCAGCACTCCAATGGAGTGTAAGTCTAGAGTGTGAGTTTCAAGTCCTGACGTGGGACTTGAACCCACAAACTTATAACTGAAAAAAACAGCTTTTGTTTACTTTTCCTCTCTTTCCTCCATTTAATATAGCGCCTAGAATGTTGAAAACTTCTCACAGCGTTTTACAACTTTTATGTAAAGTGTAGTGCCGAGCAGTGACCCACAAAACAGCCATGCATGAATGACCAATTTTACCCGTAGGATTGTTGGCCAAGACACCAGGGGAAACACTGTCACAGACACGGTAACAGTTAGGGAAGATAATAAATCTTTCCCATCCTCAATCTGAATGAATGCCTAACGGGAAAGTGTAAGTTACTCAGTAATGAGAAAATAGTAGCACTTACTAGCATCTTCCAGGTCCAGATTACTTCTGTGCAGTACATATAAATAGCAAGTTCAGTTTACAATAATGGAATATTATGAAAGAATGCTGCTCGCATCCTCCAAGTTCTGCATCTTTACAGTAGAATTTCAAAATGTCATATGAAAGGCGAGTAAGAGACACCAATAACTGTATGGATATAATTGAGGTCTAGATATTGAACAAGAAGAGATTCAGCAGATCATAAGTCCTCAAAGCTTTGTAAGTATGAGGCAAATTAAGTGATGAAGTGCATTATAAACAGTGAAACTGCTTACATTTGGGACCTAACCCACCACAGATTGATGAGATTAAAGTGACGCCCTGTCTACAAAATCCTGGTTAGGCTTCGTAAAATTGGTGGTCATAAACCATTTAGTGTCAGCCTGGCTCTCACTTGGAGACAGAAGGTTGTGGGTTCAAGTATCATGCCAGGAATTTGAACTCAAGGTCTAGGTTGACACTTCAATTTATTATCCTCCAGATAAATAAAATTGGTCATTCACTTCATGGTTGTTTGTGGGACATTGTTGTTCACAAATTAGCTGCCCATTCGCCTACAACGTAGAAAGTCACTACACTTTACTCTAAATCTTGTGACACACTCTGAGATGTCAAGTCTGAAAAGTAAGATTTATGATTATTATGATTATGAGAGTGGCTGGTATGGAGCACAGGAAAAAAATCACTCAAGCTGCAAGGTCAATATTTTTAAACAAATAAAGAAATGTACAGGATTCAAGAGTTCTCATTACTCACCAGCATTCATGGCTTTAAATTTCTGTTTCAGCTCACGTGGAGTCAGGCGATATTGATCCAGACCATCGTTCCAGTAGATGCGATCAAGAACTTGCAGGTCACCGCCAACCAGCCAGTCACCGCTCTGCATTACCATCTGCAGACCACACGGAGAACCAGATTCGAGAGGTGGGGGGTAGAGCATAGAAGCATATAATATAAGAATTAGATTTCCAACAAGTAAATCCTGGAAACATAGGAATGTACAGGAGAGGGGAGGAAAAATATTGCAGGTCCATCTGGCAGGTCTAAAGGCAAAAACAAATCCATTCACTGCTCCATCTCCCATGGCCCTGAAACAGCTCTCGAATTTGGCTTAAATTCCTGACAAAACCTGCCCTCACCACTCCCCGAGTCGTTCGTTCTACATATTCACCATTTGCAGTGTGAAGTAGCTGAAGCTAAACTGTCTGTTCACCTTCCCTCATTCCCTCTTCTGACTTTGAGTCTTTCCTCCCTTTTGTGATCAGGCTAGTGAGGTTGTTGAACATATTACTAGGATTCAGTTGCTTTAGGACCTTTAGTTTCCTGAATATTTAAAATAAGATCTCCTCCAATTCTTTTCCAAGCACTCTGGGATGTTACCATGCGTGAAGGGCAATATATAAATGCAAGTTGTTGTTTTCCTTTCAAACATCCCATTGTGTCCCCATAACTCAACAGCCTAATTCCAGCTATCGATTTAGTGATAAAACCAACAACAAAATTACACTTGTTTGGGGGCCTTTCATATCAGGATGTCCCAAGGCACTGGACAACCAACGTTTCAGACCCGAGCTTGGGGTCGAGATCGGGGAGGGTGGTGGGCGGAGAAGGAGGGTGACCGAAGGCACGGTTGAAGAGGAGGGTCTTGAAATGGGTCTTGAAGGTGGCAAGGGAGGGGGCGAGGCGGAGGAACTGCGGGATGGAGTTCCGGAGGGTGGGGGCAGAGTGGCAGAAGGCCCACCTGCCAATGGTGGGGCAGGCGAGGCGGGGGACGTGAAGCAGGCGGGAGCATGCTGAGCAAAGGGAGCAGGCAGGTTGGTAGGGGGGTTAGGAGGTCACAGAAGTAAGGGGACAAGGTCATGGAGGGCTTTGAAAGCGAGGACCAAGATCTTGAACTGTATCCTAAAAGGACACATACAGTAGTACAATTTACATTCATATATCATCTTTCACCTCGAGGAGGGGAGGAAATTCTCACATTCATGTCACTCGCAGAATGAGTGATTTTATTACTGTCTATTAAGTCTCGGTTGATTTCCAAATCTCGGTAATCAAAAGGTCCCTCCCTGATTGTAACAGAACCACAAGAACTGTGTGTGGTAGCTAAAGATCTTAATAAGCAAGTAAGAAACGGGTACTGAAAGGTAAAGTTGAAATACTGCAATTCTTACACACAATCCCAATGATGTAAAAGATGCACTGAAGATAACCTCATGTGCACAAATGATTTTTATTTAATCTTTGAACAAATCAAACATTCATTACATTTATTGTAATGAAAATCCATTCATTCTGCTGAGGACATAAATATTCCTTTTACCAGATCTACACCTGCTCCTTTGGAGGTGATTTAAGACTTGTCACACAGCAACATGAAAGCGTTTTCTGTAACCAAATTTTGAAATGTAATTATTTTTCTTACAACATTCTACTCCCCACCTCGCTAAGCTCCTCCTGCTACAAGCTTTATCTAAACCTCTGCAGCCCATATTGATTATAACTCGCATTTATATAGCTTCCTTCATGTAGGGAAGCATCTTGGAGCGCTTTGTTTAGGAGCATAATAACAATAATAATTCTTGCACTTAACATAACGCCTTTCATGTCAAGAAATCAGAGTTTGGAACAGATACAGACATCAAACTGTGATTGGAGATGTTATTTTCAAATCCCACCACGATATGGAGAGGCTGGTGGTGAGGTACGTGGATCAGTCAATATATACAAAAAACGTGTCTCTTATCAGTTTTCTAGCGTCACCTTAATGTAAGGGTGTTCTTTGCAAGTTGTCCCCCACTGACGTGCACACCGTTCCTCTTTCCTGTGCTCAAAAAATTCCGGATTGCGCAGGATAGCCACGCGTTTCCCATGGTAGACCAGCGCAAATGCACTGCAGCCATCCAGTCGCTCTTTGTCCTCAGGCGTAGCTGTCAGCACGATGGGCACTGACAGGTTAATGAGGCCCCCTGCGGAGCAAGACCAGAGGAAAAGTAAATAAAACAAAGGCTTTAAATAATTCCAGCACAGTGGATTTGTGGCGGCATGAGGTGGAAAGGGAGAGAGAGACAGAGGGTGGGGGGGAAGAGAGAGAGAGTATGGGGAGGAAAAAGAGACAGAGTATTTGGGGAAGATTCTGTACCATTCCTTTTACATCTAAAACGACCAAAGGAAATCATATTCGGACAATCAGAATGAATTCAGCTTGAATCGTTTTGGAATTGACGCTCAGCCTTAGACAGAGAATAACATCTATATGAATTACCAACATTCCTCTAATCTACAATAAAAACAACAAGATTACATTTGTGTAGCGCTTTTCACGTCGGGAGGACGTCCCTAGCGGCTGACCATCAAGCTTTGTGAAATCTGCACTGCAATTCTAGAAGAATACTCTTTTCTCACCCGCTCCCACACCCCCCATACTACTGGCTCTCCATCATCCAGAGAATCGAGTTCAAGATCCTCGTTCTCACTTTTAATTCCCTCCACGGTCTTGCCTGATATGACTTTCTAAAATCCTACCAACTCCTCTGCTCAGCAGGCAAAGGGCCTGCTTCATGTCCCCCTACCCACCCTCACCCCATCATCATGAGGGGGAGGTGGAGTCCTGTAGCTCAGTGGTTAGAGCACTCGCTTTGCAAGCGAGAGACCTGAGTTCAATTCCAGACAGGGCGAAACCTTGGGCAAGTTTCCTTACTCCACACGCCTAATAATAATCCCTCCAAAAACCCAAAACAATAATAAGTTGGTCATTTTCAATCTACGACTGTTTGTGGGACATTGCTGTGCGCAATTGGCTGCCGCGTTCGCCCACAAATATAGTCAATTCACTTTACAGTGTGTGTTCTGTGAAGCGCTTTGGGACGTCCTCCCGACCTGAAAAGCGCTATATCAAATGCAAGGATTATTATTATTATTATCATCATCAGCAGTCAGGCTTTCAGCCCATCTGCCCCACTCTCTGGAACTCCATCCCAGTGTCCCTTCCCTCACCTCCTTTCAAGGTCTGTCACAAACTTTTCTCTTTGAAAGCACCTTCGGTCAACACTCCCTGGGTCCCACCCTCCAGCTCAGGTGCAAATCCTCTACTGTCTAGCACCTTGGGATGTCCTCCTGACATGAAAAGCGCTATATAAGTTGTTGTTCTTGTACAACCAATCGTTTGTGAAAAGCAGTTTTGGTGCTATCAGAGTTGGCAGCAGGCCCCACCAGCTGATGCTCACCCAACTGTATCCACACATAGTCCTTTTTCTTTTGAAGTACTCAAGTATCTTTTTTTATAGGCCACTAGACTGAAAACTAGGGGTATTTATAGGCGAGAAAATTATCAGTTTCTTTCCTGGACTACTGCCCCCTCCCCATTAAGGATATTTAGCAGGTCTGGAAACGTTACTCACCCAATATTGTATCAACCAAAAATTTATTTTTTAAAAATCACAGTTTCAGTCTATTCAGAAACGTAAGACAAACACTTGTAAGGGCCAGAAAATTAGTTTAGAAAATGACGCATCCCCCTCTTCCTCCTCCATCTCCCAAAACTAATGTCAGAAATTAGATCAAGAAATAAACAGAAATGTGTGTGGTAAAAGCACAGCAAGAAATAGCATTAACAATTTTTTTTAAATGTTGATACAAACTGATAATAATATCCAATTAAAAAATAAGTGAACAATGAATGTGTGGAATAAACAATTTGGGAATAAACTGTTTAGTGTAAAAGGTTATCCTTGTTGCATGTGTATACATTTTAAAGAATGTAAAAAATACAATCCAACTGGATACTAGTTGGGTTGTATTTTTTTTAACTGAAGCCAAGATGCCTGCACAAGTAATGGAAGCCATCATATTAAAATCACCAGTGTAGGTGTGATTTTGAAAGATGTATTTATTATTCTTTAAATGCTAAACTAGTAAGTGCCAGGCGTGCACTCTGAATTGGCACTGTGAGTGGTAGTGGTTTGTGGACATTTGATTCTGCTATATTTTATTCTTCAGAGGAATGGCATTCAAACATGAAACGTCAAACCTCAAATGAATACGTTAGAGGCTGTGACAGGGCACGGCTCACGCACATTAGTTTTATATTAAAAGCAGAGTTCGAAAGCGATCTCATCTGAATACAATTTCCAACTGAGCTTGCCACCAACTATCCTTCTCCAAGAAACTAAATATTGCTATTTGAAAAGCCTGCAAATCTCAACAATACAAAATGGAACTCTCCACCCACCCCCCACAACAAAATGATTTGTCCATAAGAAAACTAACAAATATCAGATTAAAAACCTAGCTACCTCAACATTAAAAACTAAGCAATCTCACCGAGTCCTGAGTGCCCACCCTGAGCTATTTTAACCTATGAAAACCAGACCACATAAAATCGGTCATACACTTCAGTGACTGTTTGGTGGACATTGCTGTGTGAAAATTGGCTGCCCCATTTGCCTACAAAATGCACTTCGCAGTATGTCTTCACTTTAAGCCTGCAAATCACTTTGAGACTTGCTCCTGACATGAACATTGTCATTCCAAATATCAAATGTAAGGATTATGATTTGATTTAATGAAAAACTCAGGAATACCAGTTACTTCCTTACATCTTACAGCGGGAGAATACGTTCCATCTTTCTCCCAATAATTCCCAAAATTTTATTTTCACATCATATTTCTACCAAAATAGCCCAGACCAATCTCTCTTTCTCTCCCTCAACACAACATTCACTGTCAAATCTAAAGTTAATACAGTCTCATTTTACACCAGCATGGGTGAGGTTTGGAATACACCCTGGATATTTATATGCCTGTCGGTTTCATTCAATGATTTTTCCAAAGTTCCTCACAAGTATAAATTTTAAATGCAATGGTTTTTAAGCTAAGACCATAAAGAATTCTGGGCCCCTGAACCTTGCAATGAATTTTAAGAATTTCTCTTAAAAAAAGATGGTCAGCAGAACGTAAGTAAAACTGGTTCTTGCAACAAAAATGTAGCTCAGTGTCAAGACAGGTCAAAGCTCAGACAAATACAAAGGTGTCTGTAAGACTGAGAAAATGGGAGTGAAATCTGAAAATGAAACACTTGATGATTTACTGCAACAAACAGAGTTGGAGCTTCTATGTTTAATAAATCGTCCTAATAATCTTCAGATGGACTGCTCGAAACTGAAAAGGAGTCAGCACCACGCTTGCCTTCACTTCTCTCATTGGAGTTAAAACGCAGAGGGCTGATTATTTTGGGTGCGTGGTTTCTGGTTACGTTGTAAATCATGTGGGGCTTCAGTGCTATGCTATAAAGAATGCAATTAACTGGTAACTGTGCATTTAATCGTCTTTCCTTCCGACCGTTAACCTTGAAAAGCTCCAATTTGTACAAGTCTGAAGTTTTCAGGTAAGCCTTAGCACATAATGAAATAAAATATCCCAATGGAAACTATGGCGATATATCAAGATTCATGGCAGAGGCTGCCTCCATATCTCCTCTGTAGCTGTTCCTCTTGTGTTTTATTATCAAACAGGCCACCATTGTATAGAGTTGTGAAACAAAACACACACATTAAAAAGCTTTACACAAGGATGCAAAATGGTCATTCATTCAAGCTTTATTTAAGCTTTGACTTTTGCACCAACATCCAGGAGTCCTTACCATCCAGTAAGCAGCCAAAATGAAGGCACTGCAAGTACTCCCGTTCCCTCATGAAACCGTTGAGTGGAGTGGCCCAACCTTCTGCCAGTACCTGTACCCACTGCAAGTCCACCTATGGGGAGGAAGAGGAAAAGGGGAAAAACACAAGTTGCATTCAGCATTTAAAACTGATCAAGCACAATTTGTACAACAGGAGCCATGTGCACATTTCATAATAAAAGTTGTAAACGCATTTATTTTTACTCTCTTGACACTCCTCAATAGCTTAGAAAAAAGTGGCTACAACTTCCTTGGCTCTTGTCAACCTACGCCTAATACTTTCCCGAATTAGGTAAGCAGGATGCGTCTTTCCAGGGAGAGTGCGCATTCCATTCCAACAATCTATCTCTGGGATTTCCACCTATAGGTGAGATGCATGGAATTCTCACCCTGGTTTGCATACTCTTCAGTGTGGTGATGGGTTTCCGCATGTGTCAGACCCCCCAAAAATTGACCCTCCTGGATATACAAAGCAGCACCAACAGAGCCCAAAGTCTAAGATAATCTGAATGGAGAAGACTGTAGGGCAAGCAGTCCAATTACATTAGTATGCACATCTGTTGGCACTACTGTCAGAACTGGCATACATCCAACGAGATGGAAGGATTGTACATCCTCAAATAAATAAAGGAATTTTAAAACTAACATCCTTCAGTAACTTTCCTGAGCCTCGTTCAGGATGAACACATGCTTGTTAAGATCACAAAGTAACCCAACTTTGACAATGATGCAAACTAAATGGTGTACAAATGGATTAAGGAATCCGATTAGTCAGCCTTTGAATGATGCTCCAGTTATCTTTGTGACTAAAGCACATTGAGAGGAAAGCTTTAACTTTAAATTGTGTGCATATTTACCTTTTTATAGCAAATACTGGAAGTCATTAGTGGAAAAGTTTTACGCTGGTTAAGACTGAAAACTTGCAAGCAAATTCAATCCTCATTGTTAATTTAAAACATTGCTGAGTTGCTGGCAGAGGATAGGGACAAAACAGCCAATGGCAGCAGCAACCAGTGGCTGAGTCTGGGAGACAGTGAGGCAGGCTCCAACACGAGTGTTATGTACTGTCACTTAAATTAGACACAGACCCCAAGCATTATCGGGCTTCTAAAAAGGAATCAACGCAGAGAAAACAAGACCTAAAAGTAGTTCTGTGTTATTGGAAGATACAGCAGTTGTGCACAATAGTCAGAACAGAGAGAAAGAGGTGGGGGTGGGGGGGGAGGGGGAGTGAACATCCCATCAGTATAAAAATTATCTGTAATCCTCAAATTCTCCCTTTACAGCCTTCCAAACTAACTTGTTAGCTTCTGTGTGCATGTAAAATATAATACATTTAATGCAGCACCTAACTACGTTATCGAAATGTCTCAAAGGAAGCATGTATTGTCAAGCACTCTGGGATGTCCTCCCAAGCATAAAAGGTGGTATGTCAATGTAAATGTTTATTGTAAAGTGTTTCACAGTGATTGCATTTATAGGCAACCAATTTGCAAAAGGCAATGCCTCATAGAGAGCAATGCTCCATAAACAGCCAAGTTGATTTTTATGTGGGGGATTGTTGGCCAAACCCCGGGAGAAATTCTTTTCTCGTTTTGACTAGTGCCATAGGATCTTTAACATTCACTTGAATGGGCAGACTGGAATCTCAGTTTAATATCTCATCCGAAGGTATGCACCTTCCACAATGAAGCACTGCCCTAGCACTGGCATGTCAGCCAAGAATATATGCTAGACACATAATGCTGTTTTGTCTGTATGCTCTGCCAAGAACTATAGCAATGTTTGAAATTAGTGTTGAGGAGTGAACTTTTTGTCTTAACCAAGGTAATGCTGGCTCACTAACAATTTTCAGCATTCGCTATAATAGGTGTGTGTGTGTGGGGGGTGTCTGTGTGTGAAGGGGACTGATATTGATACAACAGGGCCTCACAGAGAATGATTCAGCGTTTGATTTTAAAATGGAAATCAAGTAGCTTCGGGAATAAATCGTACCTTGTGGGGGCTGCAATTCCATTTTCGCTATTTATACTCCACATTTGGCAGTAAATTGCTGCTGCTTTGGCACCCAAACTGATTGTGGAAATAGGCTTGTGTGCCATCAAGAAGACTGCGATTCTCACTCGCAGTGTAAACCTGGCAACTGCTAATCTCACTGGGGCTCGATCCCCCCATCCACCTCCCCACAGGTCCATTCAAACCTCTCAACTATGAACTGAGACCTGACAGCTTTTGAGTAATAGGATTAGAAAAGAATTAGATAATTTTGGTTGTTTTTCTTTCCGGATCCAATTGCAAGTGACACAGAGCAGGCAGTATAAGCCTGGCTTTCTGCTATACATCACTGTACTGCCAGCAGCACAATGGCTTCACTCTCAGGAATATAATGCAGAATAAAACATTCTGGATTTGAGCTGCCCCGAGGGTTCAGCTGGCAAAGTCTCTGCCCAGTGTCAATCTATGCCATGCAGATTAGAAAGATCCAAAACTTAATTAAAGGTCACCACTGTGTTACCTTGTCTCAAATGAAACAGTATTGGGTGCTACTATTGGCCTCAGGGACTCTGGCTGGGGGAAGGCATTGGTGGGGGTGGTGGTAAGATGCCAGGTTTCCCATTCTTGATCCCTGTCCAGTGATCACTGCTAGAAAATGTGCATAAGTAGACTGGACTCAGCTGTGATGCCTCCCCACAGTTGAATAATCTGGCTCACATGTGAAGAATGTCCATATGGTGAAGCTACCCTCAGTGTTTTGCAAGAGCATCCTAGCCCGAATCAGCACGTCCATAAGGAGGAGAGGAAAATCAGACAAGTTATTATAAACAGTTTGTACAATCGAGTTGGTAAACATTATGATATGTGGAGTTTGTGCTACACAGCAGATCTGCTCCAAGAAGTTGAAGGATCTCACAAGCAACCAATGATCAAAACCTTCCAAGTGGAACAATATAGCCCCTTAACAATGCAGATCCTTAAGCAACAATTCAACAATCAATTGATTGTAATCCTGAATCCATTTTAGTTCACAGCTGTGTGTCAACCTAGCTCGCCTCTGAATCAGACGGTTGTGGGTTCAAGCCACATGTCAGGAATCATCAATGTCTAAAGTGACAAAGTCGGAGGTGCCAGCCTTCAGATGAAAGGTTAAACCGAGGTCCCGTCTGCCTGCCTGTTCACGTGGACTTTAAAGATCCCAGGGCACTACACAAAAAGAGAAGGGCGTTTCTCTCTCCCAGTGTCTTGGCCAACCAATTCCCTAAATAAAATTGGTCACTCACTCCATGGCTGTTTTGGGGATATTGCTGTGTGCAACTGGCTGCCGCGTTTGCCCAGTCAATCCACATTACAATAGATTTTGTGAAGCACTTTGAGACGTCTCAATGGCCTGATAAAGAGCTATATTAAATGCAAGGATTATTATCCTGAAGTTGTGCAGTGTTGATCTCACTGGTTCTGGAGCACAGATCCCTTGCGTTTCAGAGCTGTTGAGTCAATTCAATCATTCTGATGCAGGATGCTTCTTTTCTTCTTAAAAAAAACACAGGTGTCATCATGTCAAAGATAACCCCAGTCAACAAACTTGCAGGCAGTCTATACTGGGAGCAGCCATTACGCAGTATGTAACCTGGGCCAAGCAATAACCCTTTCAGTCAACTAACCCACTTCCATCAGGTGACAGAATATCTGCTGCAAATGTGATACTTCTGGAAGTGGAAATAACGCAGAGACAAAGTGCACCCTTGAATGACTGAAAGACCACCGACCGATAATTCATCAACTGCACAGTGTCTTTCAATGCACAGCTCCACCTTGCGAGTGCCAATTTTCCTACAGTGTGAAATTGCACCTGTAAACATTGAGCAGGTCAAATAGAAAGAGCCCCCTGGAAGTTGCAGCTCATACCTTATTAATTTCCAGTGCTGGCAAGGTCTCTGCGTCGGCTTTGACAAGATCAAGCTTGTTCTCTGGGACAAACAGTTCCTTTATTTCAGCGTAGGCATCAACTGGAACGATATCCTGTATGCAATTAATATGAAATGGTCAGGAAAACAAAACAGAAAAAAGCCATAAATTATAAAGCAAAAGACACTTGATCTGAGTTTGCAGGAACATTACAAAGGATATCTGGAAGGATTCTTCGGGGGAAAGGGGAAAGAGAAAGAAACAATTTAAAACAGAACAGTTCTACAGTGCCACCTTGTGCTCATAATCAGCATGAACATGCAATGCAGTCAGAGAGTAAACACAAAATAATAACTAGTGATAATCCTTACATTTTGATATATAGAACCTTTCACTTCAGGAGGGAGGGCTCAAAGCACTTTCCAGGATATATTGTGAAGTGTATCGACTGTGTACTTTTGCTAATTCAGCAGCTAATTTTGCACAAGACAATGTCCCACCAATAGCCATGAAATGAAAAACCAATTTTATTTGGGGGATTGTTGGCCAAGACACCAGGAGAAACTCCCTTCTTTTTTCGAATAGTGCCATGGGATCTTTAAAGTCCTCCTGGACAGGCAGAAGGGACTTCAATTTAATGTCTCATCCGAAGGACGGCACCTCCGACAATGCCGCACATCCCGAGAGCACTGCACTGGTGCGATAGAGTCAAAGTTCCAAAGTGGGCCTTGAGTGCTATAGGTGGCAACAGCACCCCTGGTACATGGTTGGGGGGGAGAAGATGGGGGAAATAAAATCAGTCAGTGGGCCCACTACTCATCAGTGGACCAGCGAACTCTTCCTCCATCGGATTCAGCCAGTGTTATAAGTATAAACGGATGATGTGTTTAAAAGAGGTTTTAATGATTCATAGGAAGTCGTGAAATGTTCTCAGGCACTTCCCACCACAGGGAGGAATTAACTAACTAACACCCTCCTTGAGCTTCCTCCTTGTCACATTCTACTCAACTCATGGAGCACACAAGTCAATTCACTTTGCAATATATTCTGTGAAGCGCTTTGAGATGTCTCGAAGACGTGATAAGGCGCTATATCAAATGCAAGGTTTATTATTATGCCTCCTCTTATTTCTATGCACTGCCTTTTATTTTATTTTTGCTTTACTGTATGGTACTTCAGCAGCAACAGCAACTTGCACTTATACAGTACCCAACACGTGGGATGTCTCAAGAGCATTTTACAAAGAAGGGATCAGGTGCTGAGTAGGTGAGAGGCGGGTGGGGCAAGGGAAGAAGGTGGTGACCATAGGCATGGCCATTGAGGGAGGTTTTAAAGCAGGATGTAAAGGACAGATTGTGAGACAGATGGAATTTCAGAAGTCAGGGAATTAGAATCAGAAAATCTCTGTCATCTTTCAACTTGATTATACAGGTCTTACCTAAGTTTGACTCTGCTAGGAATAGAAAATACACTTGTAAAAAGAGATTTTTTCCTCGTTTCAAAAGAGCCCAACAGCTTCTGTTTTTCTTTTTTAATTTGTGCATCATACATCCTTTGGATGAGATGTTGAACCGAGGTCCTGTCTGCCTATTCAAGTGGATGTTAAAGATTCCATGGCACTATTCAAAAAGAGAAGGGAGTTTCTCCCAGTCTCCCATATAAAATTGGACAATCACTCCACGGTTGTTGGGGGGACATTGCTGTGCACAAATGGCCTGACGCGATTGTCCACAAACTACATAACTCCACATCATTTGACAGTATATCCTGCAAAGTGCTTCGATGTGTCTTGACGATGTGATAAGGCGCTGCATTAAATGCAAGCTTATTATTATATTTCATTAAAAAAAGGGTGTTGGACATGACAAACTACGATTCAACTGACACCCCTAAGTCTCCTGCAATCGTACAGGCAAGGGTGAAATGTGATGTCAAACCAGAATGGCTTCATTGTTAGAAACCAAGTAAAAGCAAGTCACCGGCGGGAATCTTAACCGCTTCATTGTTATGGAGAAAGTCTCCATTCACTAAGCCAAACTTAGGCATAAATGGACTCTTACCCTTTCCTGAAGCAGTTCAACCACTTGCTGGACACATTCATTTACAGAACACACATCTGTCTTCAGCACCAGCTCGGGAGCTTCTGGCTTCTCATACTCTGAGTCAATACCCGTGAACCCTGCAAAAATGTCATTTGGTACCTTTAGCTAGAGACAATTACTGTGCAATTTACTAAAAAGGCCTTTGCTAGCCATAATGTATCTGACCAAACTAAGTGATTTAACCAGCAGAGCTGCAGTGGATTTAATCACAATTTCCTCCATCTCTAGCCCTCAGTCGTTAGCCATGATTTGTTAAACATTATCAAAATATTATCCAAATACAGTAGACCCCAGAAAAGCCCCCCCCCCCCCCCCCCACTCAGCAACAGGCAAGCCATTCAATTAACTTTACCAACACAGAAAAACACTCAAAGACCACCTTTTTGTTGGGCTTATATACTATACATAGATATATAAATAAAAAACACAGATGTTGATTTTGTTCTACTCGCTCAGGAAGCTGTCATGGCAGCAAAAGCAATACGAGAAAAACGGCAGTGCAGAGAAGTATAAACAGAAAGCATATGTACTCCATGAATGGGGAAAGAAATTAGAAGTGGAAGTTCAAAAAGATCAAGGCGTGTGAGCTGACTCATCTTTCACATGTCCAAAGTGTGCGAGGCACCAGCCACCAAAGCAAACCGAGTGCTGGGCTACATTAACAAATCAGCTGGTCTCAAATCCCCAGATGTTTTCACTGTGAGTTCAAAGTCCCGACATGGGGCTTGAACCCAGAACCTTCTGACTTAAGAGGCGAGAGTGCTACCAAATGAACCTGGCTTAGCAAAATAAAGACCCCAATGTCCTTCAGTGCTTCCAGGTGTTGGGTAACAATTTAACCAATTTCTTATGTTCACATAGATTCTTCCTTGAAGTCTGCAACACAGAAGGTACACTTCAAAATGTTCTCTTTTTTTTTGAGCCAAGGATATGGGGGACCGAGCAAGAGAACAGGTTTACATTGGCTCATGGGAAGAAAAGCTGGGATAATCTTCAGCTGGGATCATTAGGAATCTTTTTGCTCAGCAACATTAAGGGCATCCATGCAAAATGTTTTTTTTTAAAAAAGTTAAAATATTTAAAACCAGAATAAATTAGAAGCAAGAAGGACCCGAGACTGTCAAATAACCACAGTTGGGAAACAAAATTGGAAAGATTAAGAGAGCTGCTGTGAACTAATAAAATAGTGGCGCAGGCTCAATACACCAACTAGTCAATTCCAGTTCCTAGGAGTCTTTTCCTCTCCCCACTGTACACATGTAAATGACAATACTCACACCCATATACACACCAATGCCCTCAGGACACTTACCTTTGATCTCTCCAGCTCTGGCCTTCTTGTACAGTCCCTTTGCATCCCTTTTCTCACAAACGTGCAATGGGGCATCAACAAATATTTCAAAGAAGGGTAGGCCAGCATCTTCATGGATATTTCTGCCATTCTTTCGATCCTGCCCGAGAGAAAGGTGACCTTACAGAAGCTAGAAATGTGCAGTATTCACAAAGCTAACCATCGATTCCTGCATGAATAGACCTGATAAATAATTGGTATGAGTTGAATGGTGATGGAGAGATACGCAAATGCTAAGGTGAATTAAAAAGCCCAGCTTTTATGATGTAAAACTTCTTTGAATTATTTTTATATTTTTTTCTCCACTTGGGTCACACCTTACTGTATAACTCCAAACAAATGATAAGATTCAACAAATCAATAATGTTTCCAATGGAAAGTAGCGTGGTGTAACCCCTTACCTTAGTATAAGGAGAAATAAAACTGGCAAGGCACACAAGTCCAGCATCTGCAAAGAGCTTAGCTACTTCAGCAATGCGCCGAATGTTCTCCTCTCGATCGCCCGGGCTAAAGCCGAGGTTTTTGTTCAGACCCTGGCGAATGTTGTCACCGTCCAGAGTGTAGCAGGGTATGCCATGGCAAACTAAGTACTCCTCCAAGGCCATGCTCACAGTGGTCTTGCCAGCTCCGGACAGGCCTGTTAATCATTATTAAAGCATTTTATAATGATTAATGGGTTTACTGCCAGCCTGTCCCTCTTACACTGTCTCCTGCCACTTACAGGGGTATAGCCTCTGATGACAGAGATGCAATAGGAACAAAGTGGTGTTTCCAGTGATGGGGAGGAGGCCTTCATCCCTCCTCCGGGGGAAACAGAACCCAGCACAGCAAGACAAACAGCTGCCAGATTTCTCTAGGTAGAGGTGAGCTGAGCTGTCAGCCTGAGGTATTTGGGAATTGCTAGCTTGTGCTGATATCCCTCCAATTTAATATGACTTATGCAAAGTATAAGAATATAAACTTGCATAGAATATAAACACTTGAATGGGATGTACGGCTTTAGCCAATTGTATGATTTATGCACATCAGATGGTAAGGTGAATTAAAAAGCCCAGCTTTTATGATATAAAGCTTCCTTGAATTACTTTTTTCCCACGGGTTGCGAGTTTTACTGTTTAAGGTAAGAGTTGCCAATTGTAACAGAGAATTACTCATGGGTACATACGTAAACAAGCTAGCTGTGCTTGACACTGTCCCTGAAAAACAGCGCCAATTCCCAGGATGAAACACCTCAGCTGGTTGAAAACAAGAATTGGCAATAAAACTTCTGACATGTATTGCAACAAGCATCAAGGGACCAGCAGGTGGGAGGGTTGCACAGAAACAAGGCTTACTGTGGAAAGTCACTACTCCCCTTACAGCCTCTTAAACAAAATTATATTTATACACTCCCGATGGCTGAATGCATAAAGGCTTCCTCAATCCCCATTGTGTTCCTACAGATCAGGGGCTGGGGCGGGCAGATAACCACAGAATAGTCAGGCTCGATGGCGTGAATAGCCTTTTCCAATCTAATCTTCTTACCTCTGAACTTTTAAAAAGAACACTAGCAAACCAGTTGGTTGTTTGGATGGAGCTTTTGGAGGATGGGGTAGGGTGGGAGGAAGGGGAATGCAGACAAGCAAGATCTGTATGAAAGAAGCACAGCTAGCTGCTGTGTGAACATTTAAAGCAAACAGAAGCTCAGTGTTTCAGTAGTCAATGGTTTTCTGTGGATCCCTTTGCGATGTACCGTATAATAATAATCCTTGATATGCCATGTTTCACGTCTGGAGGACGTCTCAAAGCATTTCACAGTAAAGTGTAGTGACTGTATTTTGTGGACAAACCCAGGAGCCAATTTGCATACAGCAATTTCCCACAAACAGCCATGAAGTGAATGTTCAATTTTATTTGGGGGATTGTTGGCCAAGACACCGAAATTTTTTTCCTTCACATTGAGTAATGATTTGGGATCTTTAAAGCCCAACTGATTATGCAGGAGTGACTCTAGGTTTAACATCTCATCCAAAATCAGCACCACCAAAAATGCAGTGGTAATATTCATAGAGGACACAATGTTTGTCACTATACTTTACAGTATATCCTGTGAAGCACTTTGACATCCTCCCAACATGAAAGCCACAATATTAAACTTAAAGACTATTATAATAAACTCTCTGCCTCTTCCTCAACCCCTAATTGTTGATTTAGTTAGTGCTTAGAAACATTTCTGCAGTAAGTTACCTGTAAGCCAGACAGTACAACCACGAAAGCCACTTCTGGTTCCTACAACCTGCCCACGCTTGTTCCTGCTGACATGATGAGCCTGAAAGGTCACGTTCGTTGCCCTCTGTTTCCCCTGCAAGATGCAAAAGACAGTGTTTAGATATCTCATGACCACAAGACAGCTTCAGATGAAGAAGGCCCTTTGTCCCATTTGATCTCATCCTTCCAGATCACCCACTCCACCGTCAACAGCAACAAATTGTATTTATATAGCGCCCCTCAAGCAGGGTAACGTTTCAGAGCGCTTGGCAGTGGCAGAGTAAGAGGCCAGAGCCAATCGAGTGGAGATACTCTACTGTAACTCCCATTATAGCATCAAGCTGATTTTTTGAGTCCAGTAGTGTATTGGTTATAGCACTCGCTTCACAAGGTAGAGGATCCAGGTTTAATTCTGGGCAGGGCAATACCTTAGGTAAGTTTCTTTACTCCACATGCCTGTTTACCTAGCAGCAAGTAGGAACCTTGTTGTTATTTGATTGGCAGAATGCTCTCTGGGGTTAATAAACCCTTCAAAAAAAAGTTTTTAAAATAATAGTATGGTCACTTCAATCCATGACTGTTTGTGGACACTGCTGTGTGCAATTGGCTGCTGCGTTCGTCCACAAAATGATCAATTAACTTTCCAGTATATTCTGTGAAACGCTTTGAGATGTCTCGAAGACGTGATAAGGAGCGATATTAAATGCAAGGATTAATATTATTATTTAAGATGTTCTCCCAGTGTGAAATGTGTAAATTGCTGTAGTCCTGACTGAGAAAGGCAGTATCTCAGCCAACCCCTTTAGCTATTGTGTCAAACACATCTAGACCAGAGGCTGGGCTGGCAATGCACTGCAACATCTCTACTACTTAATGTCACATGCCGAAAATAAAGCTTCCATTGTACAGAATGCATTGATAAAAAGCTCCAACAAAAGAGTCAATTCAGCCTTTCCAAAATTTTCCTGTGCGGGGGGGAATCACAAGCTATGGATTCAGAGTTCAGACTGGAGTGTCGTTTGCCTTTCTCAGTTTGGTCGTGCAGCAAGAGTTTTGAAGCAAAACTTGGTGATCACCGCAACCCCCAATACTGAAAAGAACTAACAATTGGGACTGAACTCTTCTCTTTTTGAATAGTGCCATGGGATCCTTAACGTCCATCTGAACAGGCAGACAGGATTTGGGTTATCGTCTCACCTGAAGGACAGCACCTCTGACAATGCAACTCCCAACACACCCCCAGCCCATTGGAGATTGCACATTGGAGTACCCAACACAAACAACCAGGAACTTCAAAGTCCAATGTGGAGCCTGAACCAACAGTCTTCTGACTCAAAAGCATAAGTGCTCCTCACTGAACACATAAGCCACGTACTCATTATTTAATTTGCAACCTCTTTTCATAAATTTTCTTAAATGGAATTCATTAATCAGAGATGGGACCTGTGGGCTCAACAACAGAAGAAAAATTAAAAGAAGCTTCCTGACCTCAACCTCAGGGTCTTCATTACAACTGCATCAGTTTGCAGCACATACCACCTTCATCTTCAACCCCCAGGCACATAAGAAATAGGAGCAGGAGTAGGCCATTCAGCCCCTCGAGCCTGCCCCGCCATTTGATAAGATCATGGCTGATCTTCTAACCTAATTCCATTTACCCACCTATCCCCATATCCCTTAATCCAGGAGTGGGCAAAATACGGCACGAGGGCCATATCCGGCCCACCAAATGATTCTATCCGGCCCGTCATTGTTAAATTTTATAAAGTTATAGTTTTTATAAAGTTATAAAGTTTAAAAAGTTATAATTTGCTCAGTCCCAGAATGTCCCACAAAATTTCGCATTTGAATCAGACCAGGAACATCAGACCAATCACTCTGCTTAGTTGTGCGTACGCTCAAGTGTTGAATCAGGCTGACGTCAGAAATGTACAGATCAGAAAAATTTTCAAACACGTGCACGCGGCAACCGCGGCAAAACTTTTCACTGAAGAGGACGGTAATTCAAAATGAGTTTATCAAAGAAGCGGAAAGTGGACGCTGAAGGTCAAATATTCAACAAAGAATGGACTTCTAAATTTTTTTTAAACCAGTGTGGGTGGAAGAGCTGTGTGCTTAATTTGCAAAGAAAATGTGGCAGTGCTCAAAGACTACAACTTGGATCGCCATTTTGAGAGCAAATATAATAATGTTTCTGCCGAAGAAAAAGGAAGGAAAGTTGATGAGATGGTTGTTCAAATGCAAAAAGAGCTAGGCATTTTCACAAAACAATTTGCATCCCAGGATGAGATTACAAGAGTGAGTTACTTGATTACACACAAAATCACCAAGAACAGCAAACCATTCTCTGAAGGAGAATTTATAAAGAATTGTATGGTTGATTCTGCCTCGATTTTATGCCCAGACAAGAAAAACTGTTCAAGAACGTTAGCTTGTCAAGGCGAACTATTGTGAGACATGTCGAAGATATTTCTGAGAACCTGTATCTGCATTTACAAAATAAAGTAAGCAATTTTGCATGTTTTTCACTGGCACTCAATGAGAGTTATGATGTCAAAGACACAGCCCAGTTGATAATTTTTATTCGAGGTATCACCAAACATTTTGAGCTCACAGAAGAATTGGCATCAATGCAGTCAATGAAAGATACGACAACTGGAGGAGACTTTTTTGGAGGAGGTAAATAAGTGTATCTTAAAATTAGGAGTGGAGTGGAAAAAATTGGTGAATGTGACCACCGATGGAAGCCCAAATATGACAGGCAAAAATGCTGGGTTACTGAAAAGAAATCAAGATCAAGTCAAAGAAACAAATCCAGAACAGAATATTGTTTTTCTACACCGCATTATCCACCAAGAGGTCCTCTGTAAGAGTGTTCTAAAACTAAGCACTGTCATGGACACAGTTACGAAAGTGGTCAACTACATTTGAGCAAGAGGATTAAACCACAGGCAATTTGTAACTCTGCTTGAGGAATTTGAATCCGAGCACACGGATGTTCTGTATCACACGAATGTAAGATGGTTTAGTTTAGGAAAGGTCTTGAAAAGAGTGTGGGAACTGAGAGCAGAGATTGATTTAATTTTGGACATGAAACAAAAAGATTCGGATTTCCCACAGCTGAATGATGCGAATTGGCTCTCTGATTTCGCATTTGCCGTTGATATCATGAGCCACATGAATGAACTGAATTCAAAACTGCAACAGAAGGGGGCCTTTGTGCAAGATTTGTATTGCAGTGGCAAGTCATTTATGATGAAATTATTTATTTTATCACGTCAGATAGGAAACAGGCAGATCGCTCACTTTCCAACTTTGCAGCAGATTACTGTTTGCGATCAAAGCCTTAAAAAGTATACTTCGTCGCTACTTGACTTACATGCCAAATTTTCTCGCCGATTCCGGGATTTCAATTTGATCGAAAATGACCTATCTTTGGTCTCTTCACCTTTCTCATTTGATGTTGACAAAGCCCCATTTGACCTACAACTCAAGCTTATTGACCTGCAATGTGATCCATTTGCGGAGCAATTCAAATCAGTGCCGCTCCCAGTTTTTACGCCTCTCTTAATAAATATACCTTTCCAAAGGCTCCAACACTGTCTTACACCGCAGGCCACCGCAACCCTCATACACGCCTACATTACATCGAGGCTCAACTATGCAAACTCACTGCTTGTCGGCCTCCCCAACTCCTCCCTCCACTGGCTGCAGATCATCCAGAACTCTGCAGCCGGGTCCTCTCCCACACCAGGGTCCGCGACCCTATCAATCCCATCCTTGCCCAACAGCTCTGGCTTCCTTTCACACAGAGGATACAGTTCAAGATCCTGGTCCTCACCTTGAAAGCCCTCCATGGTCTTGATCTCCCCTACCTCTCTGACCTCCTAAGCCCCTACCACCCTGTTCGCTCCCTCTGCTCAGCAGACTCCGGCCTGCTTCATGTCCCCTGCCTCGCTCGCCCCACTATCAGCGGGTGGGCCTTCCTCCACTCTGCACCCACCCTCTGGAACTCCACCCCACAGTCCTTCCGTTTCGCCCCCTCCCTCGCCACTTTCAAGACCTACCTCTTTGACCGTGCTTTTGATCTCCGTGCTTCCCCCCCATGCCCTTCACCCTCCCCCACCCCGACCCCCAGCTCAGGTTCATAACTTGTCTGTCCAGCGCCTTGGGACGTCCTCCCAATGTAAAAGGCGCTATACAAATGTAATTTTGTTGTTTTTTGCTGTTGTAGGTGCGGTCTCATCAAGGCCCTGTACAATTGCAGCAAGACTTCCCTACTCTTGTACTCCAACCTTTTTGAAATATGCGCCTTTCTAATTGCTTGCTGTACCTGCATACTAACTTTCTGTGATTGGTGTACAAGGTCATCTAATTCCCTCTGAATACTAACACTACCTAGTCTCTTCCCCTCTAGAAAATAATCTGCTTTTCTATTTTTTTCTACCTAGGCAAATAACTTCCCCACATTATACTCCATCTGCCACCTTCTTGACCTGTCTATGTCCCTTTGCATCCTTCCTGTGTCCTCCTCACAGTTTACTTTACCACCTAGCTTGGTATCGTCCACAAATTTATATACATTGGGCGCATTGCTTGCATAAGTCCATACTATCAACCAGAGATATAGTTGGTCTGGGGATTTGAAGAAATTAAAGATGACATGCATACAATGCAAAAATTATCCAAAGCCTTGATAATAAGATTGTGGTCACACCACATTCTGGAAAGGTAATTTCTCACCATGCTCCCCATTCGTGGATCCATTGCCTCGCCCAACACCACTTTGTAATCCTGTGCTTTGCAAAAAAACTGGTTAAACAGAGCATAGGTTGATTTAGATGAAGAATGCCCTTCAGCCAATCTGGTCTCATCCTTCCCAAATACTCATCCACCTGTCCTCCCATCCATCAAGCTGTTTCTTAAACAAGTTCAGCAGCCAGATCTCAACCACAGGTTCCAGTCATTATTACCCTCCAAGTAAATAAAACTCTTCCTTGTGTCTGTCCTGCAATTGCCCTTTTTCAACCTTAAACTTGTGTCCTCGTGTTCTGCTATTTCAGTGGATCCGAAAGTCCTGACTGAGTTTACTTTTTCAATCCCACAAGGTCCCCTCTGAGACATCTCCTTTCAAGACTGAAGAGTCCAAGCTATGTCTGATCGCTGCTCTTGGCTCATTCCTCTAGAAATCATCCTTGTTGTCCTCCACTTCTAGAGCCTCAGCAGTTCCCTTATGTCACAATGACCAGAACTGTACTCAGTTCTCCAGAGCGGCCTCTGATCAAAGCACTGTGCAGCCCGAGTATGACATCTGGAGGTCTAAACTCAATGATTGGGCAATGTAGCACAAAAAACAAGCATCCTGTTTACCTTGTTTATTGCATTGTTTAAATTGCATTGTATTGCTGGCCTCACGCTGTTAAAATGGTGAACCATGAGTCAGTTAACACCTCTCGATCTTGTTCAGCTTCCAGCTTCCCGAGTTCTATCCCACGTGTGGAGTACATAGGCTTCCTAATCTTACCTCCTATACGCAGTATCCTGTATTTACATGCATTGAACTTCATTTGCCAGTTATCAGTCTAAGAGAGGTACCAATTTCAGAATTAAAATACAAAGAGATTACCACCAATACAGCATTTGCCTGCTTAACTCCTCGGGGAAATCTTTGAGCTCGGCCTGCTTTTGCCCACCCACACAGAATAATAAGCTCAGCAATGAATTTGAGGAGCAGACGGCAGCATTCCTGGCTGACCTACAAGCCACATGTGTATATAAAGCAGCTGAAGAATCAGTTTAATCCTCCGCCACAATCAACCCCCTGTTTCACTGGCTCCAGACAAGTCAGTGCTGTTTGTTCATTTCCAATGTTGACGCTGCGTTAGTTTCCACTCAGGCACCTGGACACCGAAGGTCAGACAAAGCAAAGCCAGATGATCGTCTCAAAATAAACAGCACCTCAGAACTTCAATCTCAGAAGATCACTGGTGCTCGCTGCATCAGTGAGACATTTCTCCACTTGCCAAACCGGCTATTCCATAACAAGCACGGCACACACGCAAGACATTGTTATAGCAAGGTTAAGGGCGGAAAGGCTCACACTCATTTGTGAAGTGAAACAGTGGACTGCAAATTCCTGTACAGGACAGAGGAGCACCCATCTTTCACACAACTTTTATTTACGTTTACTCTTTCAGTACCAGCTTCGCATTCCACCCCACCCTCCCCCCCGCCCCCGATAAGGTGCTATATCAAATGCAAAGATTATTATTATTATTTCTGCTTCAGTTAACAGCTGTTGAATGAAATACTGGTACTTTTCTGTGAATAAACTGCAGGGATGATCTCAACGGTGTGCAACCCCATTTTACCAGCAGCACTTGATACAGTATTCACTGAAAAGCTTGATATACATTTTTTTTTAAAAATCACATAGCATATATACCGCATGCACTTGGGGATGGTAATTAAGCTCTACAAATTTATACTTTTTCTCATCACCAGGGTATAGCCTACATAGTAAATCCACCCAGGTAGCAACTGTTCTTCCAATATAAGAGCCTTACGCAACAACAACAACAAAATACAGTTGTATAGTGCCTTTCACAACATCCCAAGGCGCTGGATTTGGACCTGAGCTGGGGGGTTGGGATCAGGAGGGGCGGAGGGCAGGGAGGATACGGGCAGGAGGATGACCATGAGTGCAGTCAAAGAGGGACCTAAGGCATGCCATGAAGGAGGCAAGCGAGTACCACTTAATCTTACACACTGGGTTCCAATTGTTGTGAACACCGCAATAAACCAATTAAAAGAGGACTAAATTAATAATAGCAACATGAAACATAGGTGGCGGGTTCAATCCCTCGTCTGTTCTGAGTTCACAGCAGTTGGAGCTCTCCAACTGGCTTCATTACATTTGGTTTAAGGAGTGAGTAAAAGAGGAAAACTACCAAGATTCCCGTTCTCTGGTTGCCTTTCAGAAACTCCTGCTATAGGTAAGTGTTGGGACATTGGACAAAGAACAAAGCAGGACCAGTTATTTTACCTCTTCTGGTCTAATCCCTTGCCAACACTCAGTCAAGGCTCCCACAGTCTGGTAAGGATGGAGGCGGGTGGTAATAGATATTGCAATGAATGCAGGCTGCACATTTTTGAACAAGGTGGAGCTAACAGAAGATGGAGCTATGGAGGCCAGAGAGGAAAGTTTTGGAACGACCTCATCTCAAGGTGATGAACGCTAATCCTGCATAGGACAAACTATCCGTGTTGTTCACGGTTTAAAATTCAAGTTTAAAATGGAGAATAGATTCAGCCCAGAAGGACACGTTTTTCAATGAAGTTGGATTTTCAGTGAAGTGTGTTAACTTCACCATCACTACCAGTATAAAATTTATACTGTCTCATTTACCATCGGGACCAATATAAGAGTACGCATCAAACTGTTTGATCTATTATTACAGATGTGGTTGGTACAACTACCTACACTAGTCCCACTGACCCACACCCTGGTTAGCAGGAATCGACAGGCGCTCAATGAATTACACCATAACACAAATAGAGGGGGAATGTGGAATCCCCGGAAGACACAGACATGCTCTACTCACACTGAAAATGGTACCTCTGGTGATGTAGCAACAGACCTACTGAATTAAAAACTATTCATCTTAGGCAAATGTCCTTACTCCACACGCCTGTTTACCTAGCAGTAAGTGGGAACTCGGTTGTTAGTCAATTGGCAGATCGCTTTCCGGGGACTCTCAAAAAACAGTTAGTCACTCAACCCACGACTATTTATGGGACATTGCTGTGCTGCCACTTTTCGCCCCCAAAATACGCACTCAATCCACTTTAAAATATATTCTGCGAAGCATTTTGAGACATCTCAACAATGATAAGGTGCTACATCAAATGCAAGCATTTACTGTATGGCAATACAAGAGTTAGTGAAACATTTCACAGTTTCAAAGCAAAGAGACACTTGGCAGCCCATAAACTTTGGACGATGATAAACCATCAAAAAAACTTGGACAAAGATGCAAGAGGATAGGACGGAAGAGTTTTGAGAGCTGACAATTATGTGACAAGTAGCATAAACAGAAAGAAAGAATTGGAATTCTTACAGCAACTTAAAGATCGAAAAATCTGAAAGCAATTTTTTAGTAACAATTAAATTTCGCCCACAAAACATACAGTCACTTCACTTTATGGTATATTCTATGAAGCCCTTTGAGATATTTCAAAGGCATGATAAGGCGCAATATCAAATGCAAGAATTATAAGGATTAGTTTTATTACGATCTTTTCACAGGCAAACACGACAGACAATTTGCATGCATTGAAATTGCAGCCGTAACACAAACAACCATGAGTTGAATCTCCAATTAATTTGGAATACTAAAATCCCTCTACTTTCAAATACTGTAATGGCACTGGATCTTTAACTTGCATCTGAATAACTAGCAAGCGCGACTTTGGTTTAATCTCTCATCCTAAAGATGGATCCTCAGACATTGCAGCACTCTACCAGCACTGCACTAAAGTGTCAGGATATTCTGCAGAACTCAAAACCCCAATTGGAGGGTTTAACTCACACCCTTCTGACTCAGAGCCAAGAGTGCTGAACCATGATGGCACCAAAGATCAGTGGAACAATCAAAGCATTTATTCCACCATTTTCAGATCTTTAAAGGAACATTTTTCATTGCATGAACACACAAGCTACTAATAATTTTCCCGCATGACAATTAATTCTTCCAGGTGAAGTAAACAGATTCGGGATTAGTCATCTAGTCCACATAATTGATGAAGGCTCCTTATTGTAAAACTATTTCTTAGACTTTTTTTTTAGCAAATCAGGTGTCAAACACGCAGAACTTTATCGCCATTCCTATGAGTATCTAATCCAAACTGAAAATTCCACCAACATCTGGAAATTTTTCTTTGTCTGGAATGGAAGGATGCACCCGGCTTATCTATAGCCAGAATGTATTAGGTGCAGGATGGTGAGAACCAAGGCTTGGGAACCCCCAGAAAGTATGTCGATGTATTGCTGGAGTTTAAAGCCACATGGTTTGTCACACGGCAAACACTGTGTGGCAAGCTTTCCGCTGCTTGTCCAGCTAGGAACATCCCACCTATGAAAACCTCGGTTCTAGTCATCAGTCTGCCCCTCCAAATCCTACTGATGAGCTAGGCTAGCATCAGCAGTGACCTGAACTGAAGAGGTAATGCTAAATTTGTACAAAACCTTGGTTAGACCTTTGTATTGTGTCCACTTCTGTTCACCATGCTGCAAGAAGGATATAGCACATTAAATACAGTGTAGGGTAACTAAGCTGATACCAGGCCTGGAAGGTTATTGCTATCGGGATGGTTAGGTTAGGCCTTTTATCGCAAAAGAGACGTTTGGGAGGGAATCCAATAGAGGTGTATAAAGTTATGAAAAGGTTTGATAAGGTAAGCATAAATACACTGTTCCCACTGGTGGGGGAAGTCTGTAATGAGGAGATACAAGCATAAGATAAAGCAGTGAAACTGTAAAGCTCACTGCCTGAAGCACTGGTTCAATTAGACAGTATAGATGGACTTAAGAGGAAGCAGGACTTTCCAAGGAGGGAGAGGGGAATAGAAGGTTATTCGAGGGAATAAAAATTGAGCGGAGACTCTTGTGGAATATAAACATGGCACGGACTGAATGGGTTGAACGGACTGTTTCTGCGCTGTACAGTCCGGATAAAATTTTTGTAAATATTTGGACTGTATATTGCCTGACTCAGGATCCGGACTATCAAGAAGTGTCACCATGATTCTGGTATTCTACTGCTCAGCACATCACCTTGGATCCCTCACAAAGGAGGATGGTTATTTCATAGAGAAGTACGAAAAACTCCAAGCATTTCAGGGATATGTTAGCACACCCATTCGTTCACAGCACACCTTGGTTATTCAGAGGGCCATTTGTTTTTTTTTGTAAAAATTCCGATCGACGGGTGTCGGAATAAACCAGAATTAGTGGACGTTACAGTAATGAAAAAACAGAAGTAATCGACAACAGAATGGAGTTCATCCTGGTTTCTCCTTACTAACCCTAAACCTGGCCAACAACACCCCCCCTCACCCCGCCACCCACCCCCAGCCCCCAAATAAAAATGGATCAATCACTTCATGGCTGTTTGTGAAGCATTGCTGTGTGCAAAGAGAGTGTTGCGCTCACCTACAAAATACAGTCACTGTACTTGACAGTAAATCTTGTGAAGCGCCGTGAGACGGTCTCCTGGCGTGAAAGGCGCTATAGCAAATACAATTATTATTGAGGAGCAACAAAATACTGTTACCAGCTATTTCAGCTCCTGAAGATAGCGACAATAGTCATAACAAATACCTCGCACTCTCCCTTCCCCACCGCCTAATCTCTCCCCCGCACCCCCTCCCTCCTCCACTCACTCTCTCTCCCCCATCCCCACACCCTTTCTCACCCCTCACTCCCCCACCTCCCTCTCCCCCCCCCACCGCCACACACCCTCTCCTCCCCACCACCGCCACACACCCTCTCCCCCCCCACCGCCACACACCCCTCCCCCCCCACCGCACAACACCCCCCCCCCCCACGCCCACACACCCCCCCCCCACCCCACACCCCTCCCCCCCCACCGCCACCACACCACACCCTCGCCCCACACCCCCCCCACACCCCCCACCCCCCCCACGCACCACACACCCTCTCCCCCACACCCCCCCTCTCCCACCCCTC